>NW_027105441.1:81624-82126 GCF_000696795.3 Halyomorpha halys | reverse complement strand
ATTAGAAAATACAAAACTTCGTAAATATCAGAAGAATTAAAACCAAAAAAAAAATTATATGAGGAGAAGACGGTTGGGGTGCGGTCAGAAAATGACACAAATAAGTAAAAAAACTAATTAATAGTGCCAACGTTTTGGCTAAACTTTCCAGCCTTCATCAGGACTACTTATATAATAATAATACTTTTTATTTGTTGATAGATATTACAATCTGCCACACAGTTGTGGGCAATAGGGAATAGTTATGAATGATCTCATACATACTAAAATAAATTAAATAAATGAATAAAAACAAAAAAAAAAAACTCTCTTTTTTTTCTATTTTTATACAGTTTAAAAACACAAGAATAAACAAAATGAACATAATCAAACTATCTGTATGAAAAATAAATAAATAAAATAACATTATGATAAAATAATATAGTCTCTAGTCACATTTACACTCTTATATACAATATTTACACAATCGACCTGAGGATCCCTGAGCCCACTCTATCCCCCA
>NW_027105441.1:80765-81574 GCF_000696795.3 Halyomorpha halys | reverse complement strand
CTACCCATTGATAGAATTCCAATAAAATTTCTAGAGTAGAAGATCTCGGGGCCATCTTCTTTTCAGACGTCTTGGAGAATACTCCAATAGGTTTTAGATGCTTCAGGAGTTTAGCATGGAAGGATTGTTATCTGGTTCTGGCCAGATCGGCAACATATGGAACATTGAGGTCCTGATGGATGACTTGATTAGAGAAAAAGTAAGGAGCATTAAGGATTTTAAGAAGGATTTTGGACTTTAAGGATTGGATTCGGAAGGAATTCGATGGTTTAGTGGAGCCCCAAAGCTCAACTCCATAAGTCCAGATTATTGTAATCATGTAGATCAGTCTTGTGTAATGCATTGGAAGTTTAGACCGTTTGTCTAGTAAATGCTGTAGTAGTCAAACTGAAAATGTTGAAAAACATTTTTTTTCCACGAAACTCTTTAAAACTTCCTACAGCACTGAAAACCTTATACACCAACATTTAAAGTAGAGTAAAATTGCTACAATATTAGTTCTAGTAGAGCTTCGTTCAGTAGTTCCCTAGATATAGCTTTTCAAAAACCTAATTCCTTAAGTGTTAAAGAGAACCCTCAGACATGGGTTTCTGTATTAAATCTGGTATAAACTGATTATTAAAATTATTTGCAGGTTTAATTACAAGTATGGACTTTATGCATGGGGTCCTGTACTGTTGAGGCCAACATATGCTTTATTTATTATTTATCTGTTATGGTTGTAAGTAATGCGTATTACCATGGTTTGTTTTGGCTACAGAAGCATTAATAAGGGGTATTCATGATCTTTGGTTTAACATGTTAAAGCG
>NW_027105441.1:79227-80715 GCF_000696795.3 Halyomorpha halys | reverse complement strand
ACCTGAGGATCCCTGAGCCCACTCTATCCCCCACGTGTGAGGGGTAGAGCAGAGCTCAAGAGATCCCAGCGCATCCCTCTTGCCGCATCACTGGTAGTGAGCCAATAAAGTAAACTTTAAGTAAAGAGGTTGTTCAATCGAAATCCTGCATCATGATAATGGTTTTAGTAGAACAGTCAGGTGGAAAAAGTTCAGTAATTTCAACCCAATTTTTAATTATTTTAATGAAAATTATGTATAATTACCAGTCAAAATTGATGAGTCTGCCAAGTATAGGTAGGGGGAATACAAAATAGAAGCTGTTTAACAAGGTTTTTTTTTTAATAATTTATTTATTGTTATTTACAACTGTATAAAAATATATATACAACTTCCAAATTTGCTATAAGTTATAAAATGACATGATTCAACATCTACCCATTGATAGAATTCCAATAAAATTTCTAGAGTAGAAGATCTCGGGGCCATCTTCTTTTCAGACGTCTTGGAGAATACTCCAATAGGTTTTGGATGGTTGAAGAGTTAGTGGAAGAATTGGTATCTGGTTCTGGCCAAAATGGCAATATATGGGACATTGAAGTCCTGATGGATGACTTGATCAATGAAAAAGTAAGGAGCATTAAGGATTTTACGAAAGAATTTGGACTGTAAGGATTGGATTCGGGAGGAATTAGATGGTTTAGTGGAGCCACAAAGCTCAACTCCATAAGTCCAGATAAACGTTATCGTAATCATGTAGATCATGGCCATCTTCTTTTCAGACGCCTCGGAGGATGTCAGGAATAGAAGAGGAAGCAAGGTTAGAAACTAGTGGGTTTGGGGTGGTTAGGGAGTTTATAATGGAAGGAATAATATCAGGTTCGGGCTAGATCGGTTACAGATGGAACATTAAGGTCTTTGTGTATGATTTTATTTGTGGCAAAGTAAGGAGCATTGAGGATTTTACGAAGGATTTTGGACTTTAAGGATTGGATTCGGGAGGAATTCGATGGTTTAGTGGAGCCCCAAAGCTCAACTCCATAAGTCCAGATTATTGTAATCATGTAGATCAGTCTTTTGTAACGCATTGGAAGTTTAGACCGTTTGTCTAGTAAATCCTGTAGTAGTCAAACTAAAAATGTTGAAAAACATTTTTTTTTCGACGAAACTCTTTAAAACTACCTACAGCACTGAAAACCTTATACACGAACATTTAAAGTAGAGTAAAATTGCTAAAATATTAGCTCTAGTAGATCTCCGTTCAGTAGTTCCCTAGATATAGCTTTTCAAAAACCTAATTCCGTAAGTGTTAAAGAGAACCCTCAGACATGGATTTCCGTATTAAATCTGATATAAACTAATTATTAAAATTATTTGCAGGTTTAATTATAAGTATGGACTTTATGTATGGTTGTAAGTAATGCGTATTACCATGGTTTGTTTTGGCTACAGAAGCATTAATAAGGGGTATTCATGATCTTTGGTTTAACATGTTAAAGCGTGTTAAAT
>NW_027105441.1:74498-75347 GCF_000696795.3 Halyomorpha halys | reverse complement strand
CATTTTGTTGTGTTTTTTAATTAGTAAAATTAATTTTATTTGTATTATCAGAAGTTAATTTTTTTTCTTTATTTTTAAAATCCATATGCTTTAATTATTATGTTTTACATTTTTTTCCTTTTTTTTATGTCTTTATGTCAAAATAAAGCGGTAATAAAATTCGACTATTCTTTTCTTTTCACGGTTAGGCTAGTAAAAGTTCATTTTGAGCTTCTACCCGCCGTAACATGTACCATTACTTCGTTAAACTGCTCGAAGTTTATTTGTTATATTTATTAAACCAAGATTGCTAACGTTTCGGAGAAGCTAAATGTTAGGAATCATTCAGTCACAATTGAATCCATTGCTATTCAACTCCAGAGGTTCAGTTAAGAACGACTCGTTCTCTCAGATTAGAAGCTCAATTAAAAACAACTGCCCCACTTCAATTTAACGTCCAATAAAACATGGAGCCGGAAACATCTGCTTTTTACGTAGCACTCCTCTTCCCTTCCTAAACAACTAGTTTAATTCAGAAGCAGTTTTCCTCGTTCAGAAACGATGCATTTAACTGATAGTAAAACGGTGCTTAGAGGCTGATAGAGGAAGTTGTTACAGTAAACAGGAAGTAGCAGTGTCGCTACAAGCTGAAGCAATCCTTTCCGATGTAAAAAAAAAAAGAAGAGTTTTGCCCCAACTTTTTTTTAATTTACTTATTGATATTTACAACTGTATAAAAATACAGAGAGTAAATTTGATCATAATGACATAATGATATACAGGATGTATAGAAACTACCCAGTAGTAGAACTCTAAAAACAGTTTACAATATAAGGTCATGAGGCCATCTTTTCAGGCGCCTCGGAGGAT
>NW_027105441.1:72011-74185 GCF_000696795.3 Halyomorpha halys | reverse complement strand
GTAACAAACACAGCCTATATACACCCTATATATACTCTCCAGCTCAAATTAACAATTACACTTCTCCCCCAATTCAATTTATCATGTCCCTCGTTATACAATACCACAAAGATTTAGTGAGTTTTTTTTTTTTACGAATATTAATTAACTGCAGTTAATCGAAAAATAATATTTGTTAAGGGTGCTAGGTTATCTTTATTTTGTAATTGCATTGTAAATCAGTTTAATTTTATTTAGAATAAAACATTTTTTTTTTTGCTTGGCCTGCCTGTCTTGGGCTACATTGTAATCTTTACGAGACAACAAATCTCCAACAGCTTCCTCCAATCATCTTTCCTCCACCTCTTTTGTTCCTTGTTTTTCTATTACTTTATTACTATTTTTATACATTACTTTTTTAGAGCTTTAAAACGTCCAAAACAAAAAAACTAGCTACGAACAACAAACCTATTAAAACGACAGCAGACACAATGGTGTGGAGCAGTCTGTTACGTGACGTAATTCTCCATTTAACAGACCTAGTAATAGTACAAGAGCCCAAGAGGAGAAAAAAGTCAGTTATCTCACCCCAATGTTTGATTACTTCAATGAAAACTATGTATAATTACTAGTCAAAATTGATGAATCTGCCAAGTTTAGGTAGGGGGAATAAAAAATGGCGGCTGTTTCAAAGAGATAAACAAAAATAATTTTTCATTCCCAGCTCTATATCTTAAAAAGCACCAACAACACAAGAAAACTTAAGAGAACGTAATTTAAAGATGAGCAAATTTGCTAAAATATTAGCCCTAATATAGCTATTTACGTCCAATAGTTTATTACATTTATTTTCGTAGGAGTAATAGTTTACATGAAATTTGCTAAAATAAATTCATTTAACAACTATAAATGAATTTATTTTAGCAAATTTCATGTAAACTATTACGGACAAATTTTCATTTGCCAAATTTATATTCATATGTGAATATCATACAAACTACTACCCCTACGAAGATAAGTGTCATAAACTGCTTTATAGAATGTTAAATTTCCAACAGATATATTTTTTCAAAAATCCAACATTTTATACGAACAACTAGAAATTAACATTTTGTGAGTTTATTTTGTCAAATATCATAAAAACTACTTGTCCTACAAAGATAAACATAATAAACTATTTTGTAGTAAATTTAACTTTGTATATAATGTATAAATATATAATATTAATGTTTTTCATAAATCAAACTTATTGTCCGAACAACTATAAAAGAAATTTTTTTTAGCAAATATTATGAAAACTACTATTCCTACGAAGATAAAGGTCATAAACGTTTTTATAGTCCATTAAACTAACTTTAGTTTGAGTGCTAATAGACATCTATACGTCACATAGTTCCTGATATAGATTTCTCAAAATAAATGAACTATATAACAGTAGATTTTATAGAAATTTTGCTTTTTAAAAAGCTATATCTCGAAAACTATTGGACTTAAGTAGCACTTTTATGGCTAATATTTCAGCAAATTTACTGTCTAAATAATTTTCTCTTAGATTTTTTAGTGTTGTTTCTAGTTTTTAAGATATAGAGCTCCGAATGGATCAATGATTTTTTAAGGTTTTGAAAAATCCGTCATTTTTTATTCCCCCTACCTATACTTGGCAAACTCATCAGTTTTGACTAGTAATTATACATAGTTTTCATTAAAGTAATCAAACATTGGGGTGAGAGAACTGCCTTTTTTTTCCTCTTGGTCTCTTGTACTACAACAGACTCTCAACCATGTTAAATTTTATATCTTTTTAACATATTTCTCCATTTAACACAACATTTTCCATAGTAAAATCATGAATACCCCTAACATAGAGCCAAAGGCCTAGAATGGGCGATGTCGGCAACCAGTGGACCGTGGCCTAATGTCCAAGCATTCCTCACTCACTAACGACACGTTCTCCCTCTCGACGTTAGGGAGCGAGCGTTCGCTAATTGCGTTCGTGATAGGCTCATCCATCTTCTCTCTGTCTCCAGAGCACCCACTTGTCCCAACATGTTTTCGATTAGTAACGTTTCGTAAGGGTTAAGTGGTATAATGATTTTTTTTTTAATTCTATATGATTAGCAATAAATTCATATGCAATTATTGTCCGTAACACATCATCATTACATTTATGTCAATAAACTTACATTAAAAATAAA
>NW_027105441.1:70819-71271 GCF_000696795.3 Halyomorpha halys | reverse complement strand
AACGTTTCGACCTACTTTACAGAGCTTCGTCAGGGCTCTCTGATTGAAATGGAGATGTCAACTGATTCATATTGGAAGAAGTTAGTTGACCGTATGAAGTAGATTGTCCGGCTAGTGGTCAATAAAGCTATCAAAATAATAAAAAAAAACCTATTTATTGTTAATCAACGTTTCACATCTTCCTCACTGCTTTCTTCTTCAGGTATTTCTTCTCTACTTCTATCCATTCGTCATCTCCACTTCAATCTGACAGCCCTGACAAAGCCCTGCAAAGTGGGGCGAAACGTTTTTTAACAATAGTTGTTGTTGATTGTTGCTTAAAGGCCTAAAACCCTCTGGTCATAACGCCTATGGTATGATAAAAGTAAAAAAATAAATAAAAATAAATATCGAAGAGGAGTTATAATTTATAAAGAAGGCGATGTGCTTTTAAAAATTCAAACACTCGTGTA
>NW_027105441.1:70248-70631 GCF_000696795.3 Halyomorpha halys | reverse complement strand
TTATTTTACTGACTCATTTCTAAATTTGATACATTAAGTTTAATTGCTCGTATTATATTAATGCTAAATATCTGATTTAGTTACGTTCTGATTGCCCCTCGCTTGTACTGTTGCAGGGGTGAACAGTTGGACACATCGTGCTAAATGTTTCAGAACTAACATGCCCACTGTCCTGGAAGTTCACGGTCTATTCTACCAATCTACGCTCGGAAACGTTTGATAACCTACAACCAAACGGACATTTTATATATATCCTAAGCTGTTTTGTGTTTGAGTAATATATCATTATATTATAATATGTCATAAGATTATTATATATCATAAGATTATTATATATCAATATATTATTATGTATATCTACATTGGGGCTATGTTTCACAATT
>NW_027105441.1:66945-68308 GCF_000696795.3 Halyomorpha halys | reverse complement strand
AAAATTAGTATACACTACGATAATCAGACCAATTTGGACATATGGAATTGAGCTCTGGGGCTCCAGCAAACCATCAAATTTTTCCCGCATCCAATCCTTACAATCCAAAATCCTTGATGCTCCTTATTACGTTACAAATAAACTCATTCACAAAGACCTTAACATCCCATTCGTTGTAAATTTGATCCAAAACAAATATGTGTCTTTTCATTCCAAACTCCTTACCTATCCAAACCCATAGTTCTTAATCTCTCATGTTTAACAATCCCTGATAATCCTCCGAGGCGTCTGAAAAGAAGATGGCCATGGGACCTTCTAATTTCAATTTATGCTTGAAGTACCACCAACGAGTGGTTCCTTCCCAAGATTTTCACGTGTAAATAAAACATTCCACAGATTTACTTATTATATTTATTATTTGTACAGTTGTAAATTAGATTAAAAAAATAAGGTTTGATACAAATTGGACAGTAAGGTCATAATTTAGTATATTGTTGGTTACATAGTAAGAAGTATTGACTGTTGTTCGAAATAGACTGAAACGATTGAACGCTGTCCCCCATTGGTGTATTTAATGCGATTTAATAAGGTTCCATTTTGAAACAAAATGGTGGCATAGCAGCCGGCTAATCTCAAGACTTATTATTAATAAATATAATTTATAAAGGGAGGTCTTGATTTCTTATTCTTATTTTGATAATATAAATTGAAAAGTATAAATATCTTATATAAAAAAGTTTAAATCCAACAATAAAGGATGAATAACTTTGAGCTTATGTGGGTGGGAACCGAACAGGTGAAGAATAAGAAGGGATTTAAAGATGGTTGAAGAGAATGGAGTATCGCGGTTGGGGGGGGGCGGGAGGGAGGGGACTTCTACCAATCTAAAGAACAGGTTAGGGGGGATTCTTGCAACCTGGCAGCTTTTACTTTATATTCTAAAAGACACACCTTTAAAAATATACTTGAGAGCAAATGTTAAAAATCTGGTTAGTGTATTATAAAATGATTGAAAAGAAATTTACGAAAATAAGAATAGTAAAGAATGACTGGGCTAATAACTATAAATTTATTTAGAAAGAAGAAAAGGGTCTAATGATTAGAGAAGGAAATAACCAATATCAACTTCTTAGAAAATATTAAGATATTATTGACCGAAGCTATAAATGCAGCAACTATATCAGAAGAACGAAGATGCAAAGAGATACGAAATGTGAAGATAAAAACAATACAGATTTAATAAGGATACCATTTTATTTATCTAATAAATTATTTATTATATTTATTCACTTGAAACAGGAGCAATTCCGGTGATATAGATATAGGAGAAATAGATTTGAACAGGTAGATAGGTTTAAGTATT
>NW_027105441.1:64612-65165 GCF_000696795.3 Halyomorpha halys | reverse complement strand
TCATGGGTTTACGTCGAAGGGTAAATGTGATTTGGTGGGATTTATTGGAATTTATTTTAATCCTCCAGTTTTGGCACCATTCTTCAAGGGTGGTTGGGATGGGTTGGGATGTGAGCTGTGAAAACTGTCTTGTTATTTTTAAATTTCGAAACTGCTTTGCTAGCGCTTTCTGTCCAGAAAGTTAGAATTTAAAAAACAATTATGCTTCTCACTGTTCTTCATGGATGCGAAACGTAGCCTCTTACACTAAGAAAAGAACAGGGCCTTAAGACTTTTGGAAATAATGTATGACGTAAAATATTAAGATCGAATTGAGAGAACTACACCCAGTAAATATAAGATTATTGCATTACGGCCAGTAAAGGACGGATCCATAAAATATTAATACACACCGAACCGACGGGTAGACCGAAACGTAGATGGGAGGATTGCGTTAAAACTGATTTAGTAGATTGGGGTTAGTAGAGGCGTAACTAGAAAGATGTATGTAGAGAAGGACTGGTGGTATCGGCATTGAACCTTAGGGTTCGCTAAGGTTTTATTATTACTATTT
>NW_027105441.1:64032-64562 GCF_000696795.3 Halyomorpha halys | reverse complement strand
AAAAAAAAAAAAAACATATCGAATTTATCCTAAAAAACAGACTACGTCAATTTTGAACGGTGTATAGAAAGTACGTTTTTGTCTTTTTAAACTTTGCCCATGTGATGGTAAAGGGCAGCCCTATATAGCAGGGCCACCACCGGTTTTCCATTATTGGGTTACTGCCCCCCCCCCTGAATCAAGCCCAGGTCCTATAGCAATAACAGTTAATTGGCGCCACTGAATTAAAGCGGTATTAGCAGAGCAGTGTATCACGGTGGGCTGGCTATAAAGCAGTTAATAGTAGCACTTATATTAACAGATCTGACTCAGTAGCTCATTCCGATCTATACATGTCTGTTCGATAGTTAGACAATATCGATCTATCAGGTAGTTGTACTGTGGAGGCCGTTAAACAAAGTCCAACCCATAGAATATAAATTTAAAAAAATTAACTATAATTATATTATTTCAAAATTTTTTGAGACCAGGTAATATTTATCAATAAATCAATTTAATATCCAAAACAGTCTCAACACTATTTATTTATT
>NW_027105441.1:56981-57284 GCF_000696795.3 Halyomorpha halys | reverse complement strand
TGTCATTTATATTCCGCGAACTTGAGTAAATTGGGAGCAGGACCGAGTGTATCGGATGCTCTGAATGATAACCAGAAGAACGTGGAAATGGCGTTTGGTTGGAGTAGGAATAGCCTTTTGAATAAAATTTAAACCAGGAAATCTGTTATACGTAATAAATAATTCTAAAATAAGAAAATATTTAAAGACTATCAAATCTTTTTTTTTTTATACATATATACACATCAAGTAAATTTGCTGTAACTGATATTATGACATGATAAAAACATGTGGAGAATCTACCCATTGATAGAACTCCAAAAA
>NW_027105441.1:50584-52216 GCF_000696795.3 Halyomorpha halys | reverse complement strand
TATGAGGATTCCATGTCAATAGTTTGTCCAGATTTAGTCTTAAGTAACGGATCTGTTCAACAGGAATGAGTGGGGTATTATTAAAAGATACTGTAGGGCAAGACGAAGGTTTACGACGAAGGGTAAATGTGATTTGGTGGGATTTATTTTAATCCTCCAGTTTTGGCACCATTCTTCGAGGGTGGTGATGTGGGATTGGAGGGTTTGGATACAATGTAAGGATCATTATTCACTGACTACAGGCATGTGTCATCGGCATACGTGGTGAGAATAGTGTTAGGATGGATTAGGATGTCAGCTGTAAAAACCGTATAAAGGATAGGACCAAGGGTATCAAACATTGAAATATAATTATAAAGCGCGAAACATGGGCGTTGATGACCTCAGAGTTTTACGCCCTAAAGCCCCAGACAAAATCAAGTTCGAAGCGTTTTTTAGTGGTTCTGGTTTTTATAAACTTGAGATTCTTGTAAATATTTTTAATCAATTATATATGACCCAAAGGAGGAGAAGATGGTTGGGGTGCGGTCAAAGTGAAACACAAATAAGTTGATGTTAATTGTTTAATTGTGCCAACGTTTTATATATGACCCATTTTGATCTATTGCATGTTGCCATCTTTCAGATAATTTTTTAATTCCATCTTCCTAGAACTTCTCAGAATTGCGCAATGAATTCTTTTATGTGCGAGTTAACGAACGCTATATTATTTAACAGCTATTATTATAAACAGACTATCATTATAAACTATATAGTATAAACTACAGACATCTGGCATATTTCGACAGACACTGACCATAGAGGAAGTGACCTTTCCTTAGTATTCTATACCAATGTAAAAGAAAAAAAGCAAGGGTTGACACAGGGAGCAGGTACAAGCTGTCATCTCACAATGGACTTGCATCAGTCTAACTATTTTATGGTTAACACATGTAAGTCAGTTCTCACGAGTTCTTGGGTCATTCCAATTTCTTAGAACTCCGACCACCCAACTCTTTTCACCACGCCTTTTTTCCCCTTCCAGATATTTCCTAAATTATCTGATTGGTCCAAACCCCTTCTCCTATTTCAGTATTCCTTCTACCCCTCCCCCTTCTCAAGTTTTATATATATTTCCTAGACTAGATAGCTAAGATATAAGTTAGAAGATAGAGACTGAGTAACAGTAACATGTAGTTCTTGTAAATATATTAGAATAAAATCATTTTAGTCTTCACTGATTTTTGTGTAAGTTATCTTGCGTTTTTTGTCCTCGAGCGAATTAAAGAGTTTTGTAGGGCCTGAAATAAGGGCAAGGTCTGTCACGGACGTTATCGTGATGGAAAACTAAGCCATTGCTGGATGCTATTGCTCAACTGCTGCCATTAATTGTTATACATCATGATGCTGCCATGTTCAGATTTATGGAAGAACTGAATCGGTTTTGAAATTAAGGTATGGTTTGATCAGGTTTCTCACATGTACCGGTTTTTCTTTCCTCAGTAGGTAGTCAGTCTGTTGTTAATATTTTGTCTGTTTCTATTTTATGTTGTTAATTGTGTCTTTACTTTGGGGAACAGCTAAACCGTCGAACATCAAACGTGTCCAATTCTTTCAATACAAAATCCTTAGAACCATAACTAACCAGTTTTA
>NW_027105441.1:46991-49434 GCF_000696795.3 Halyomorpha halys | reverse complement strand
GTTTGTTGGGGTAGTTTGTTATAGATGTGCAACTATATTTGTTTTGATACACCCTTCTTTTTATCAATCCTATCAAGAAAACTGCTAATTTATTACATACATTGTAAAATTAATATTTGAACGTAAACAAGTTTATAATTATGAGAGATTGTTGACCGTGGATGACGTACGAGGGTTCGGTCAAAGTGAAACACAAATAAGTTGATGTAACCTATTTATATTACTACTTATATTTTGCATCTTTATCAATTATTATTGTTACATATATTTTCTTCCTATCAATTTTCTTTTTCTTTCTATATTTCAATTTTTAAATTATTAATAAATAATTTGTTCATACTGCTTTGCATTATATAACTTCATTTTTATTTCATTTCCTTAATTATGTTATTTTACCTACTTATTCAATTACCTATGTATACATTTTATTTCCCGCTTGTCTCATATCACTTCATTTTATTATTCTATTTTGTAAAATTATTCATTTTATGTTATCCTGTTTATACTTTCTTTCTTTTTTTTCTATACTTACTGTGTTATCTTGTTCTGTTCTTAGCCCTGAAAAAGGCTAGAAATTCTAGCTGAAACGTTGGCACAATTAAAAATGTTACACCAACTTATTTGTGTTTCACTTTGACCGCACCTCCAACCATCTTCTCCTCGTAAACAAGCTTACGTTTTTTGACAGGAACAGAAGGATAATGAACTAGAAACAGCATGCGAACCCTAAACGGGAATGTGTGTGGGACCCCACTCCCCCCTTTGTGGGGTCACTGATCCAGACACGTTTTAGCCTCAGGTGATTTTGTTAATGAAATAAACAGAAAGAGGGTCCTCCCACTCCTTCTGTTCCTGACGTTTTGCAATGTTATCTTTATCGATTATGTAACATCGTTATTAACAATATAAATGCTTTTCACGACCAAAGGAATGCTCTAATCAAAAAGGCCGAAGAATAATTTATAGCAATAGCTCTAGCTTCACATATAGTACAAGAGCCGGGAAGAAAAAAAGGCAGTTATCTCATCCCAATTTTTGATTACTTTAATGAAAACTATGTATAATTACTAGTCAAAACTGATGAGTCTGCCAAGTATTACAAAATGGTGGCTGTTTCAATACCTTAAAAAAACATTGATTTTTCATTGGGAGCTCTATATCTTAAAAACTACCAACAAAACTAGAAAATCTAAGAGAACATTATTTAAAGAAGAGTAAATTTGCTGAAATAATAGCCCTAAAAGAGATATTTACGTCCAATAGTTCTCGAGATATAGTTTTTTAAAAAGCAAAATTTGGTAAAAACCTACTGAAAGATTAGTAGTTAGTTAATTTATTTTGAGAAATCTATATCTGAGGAACTATGTGACGTACATATGTCGATTAGCACTCAAAGAAAAGCTAGTATAATGGACTATAAAGAAGTTTATGAACTTTACCTTCGTAGGAATAGTATTTTAATTGATATTTACTAAAATAAATTGATTTATAGTTGTTCGGACAATAAGTTTGATTTATAAAAACTTAATTTCAGAAACCATTGGACGTACTGATGTCTGCCAGCGCTCAAATTAAAGCTAGTTAAATTTACTACAAAATAGTTAATTATGTTTATCTTTGTAGGAGTAGTAGTTTTTATGATATTTAACAAAATAAACTCACAAAATGTTAATTTCTAGTTGATCGTATAAAATATTGGATTTTTGAAAAAATATATCTTTTATCCTTAAGACGCAAATATGTCTGCCAACACTCAAAATAAAGGAAATTTAACTTACTATAAAGTAGTTTATGACCCCTATCTTCGTAAGGGTAGCAGTTTTTATGATATTGACATATGAATATAATTTTGGCAAATGAAAATTTGTCCGAACAACTATAAATCAATTTATTTTAGCAAATTTCATGTAAACTATTACTCCTACGAAGATAAACATTATAAACTACTTTATAGCTCATTAAATTATCTTTAGTTTGGGTGCTAATAGACATCTTTACGTCGAATGATATTTGAGATATGATTTTTTCAAAATAAGTTCACTACTGATTTTTTACGACGTTCCATACAACATTTTTTTTTGCTTTTTAAAAAGCTATATCTCGAAAACCATTTAACCTAAATATCTCTATTAGGGCTCATAGTTTAGCAAATTTACTCTTCTTTAAATGGCGTTCTCTTAGGTTTTCTCGTGTTGTTCTTACTTTTTAAGATATAGAGCTCCGAATGAAAAATTAGTTTTATTTATCGCAAAACAGCCGTTTTTTTTTATTCCCCCTTCCTATACTTGGCAGACTCATCAGTTTTGACTATTAATTATACATAGTTTTCATTAAAGTAATCAGAAATTGGGGTGATATAACTGCCTTTTTTCTCCTCTTGGGCTCTTGTACTAATAGACTGGTCTGGTGAAAACTGGGTACACTCAAAATAGCTCAAATATTA
>NW_027105441.1:44565-45760 GCF_000696795.3 Halyomorpha halys | reverse complement strand
CCAAACCATCAAATTCCTCCCGCATCCAATCCTTACAATCCAAAATCCTACGTAAAATCCTTGTTGCTCCTTATTACGTTACAAATAAACTCATCCACAATGACCTTAACATCCCTTTCGTTGGAGATTTGGCCCAAAACAGATATGCGTCTTTTCATTCCACACTACTTACCCATCCTAACCCATTAGTTCTTAATCTCTCATCCTTAACAATTCCTAATAATCCTCCGAGGCGTCGGAAAAGAAGATGGTCACGGGACCTTCTAATTTAAAATAATGTTTGAAGTACCACCAATCGGTTCCTTCCTAAGATTTTCAAGTGTATATGAAACATACAACATATTTACTTATTGTATTTATTATTTGTACAGTTGTAAATCACATTAAATAAATTTAAAAAAATATATAAAAACCAAGAGTTTCCTTAGAATTAAGAATCCCTGCATGCCACCTCATATATAATAGCATAGTAAATTGGTAAACACGATACCATTGGATAAGAACTCCAATGATTAATTACAAATATTCATACCTAGCATACCAAGACAAGGGGGTCTATGGTATCTAGTGCTTGAGTTAAACATATTGCATATATTTTCAGTCGGTTCCCATTATGAACCGATAGAGATACATAATACAAATACAATAAATACATGTATATGTAAATAAATATATGAAGAAATTCCATATAATGTGTGTCCCGGAGGCCCTTGTCGGGCTTAAAACATCTATTTTAATATTCCAATATTCCTTTTATATTATTACACACAGCTTCAATATTATTATAATATTACACTATGCATTTTTGTCACTACTACTTATGTATTATCTTGTTATTTCGTACTTCTATTTAATCATTATGGTTGTTATTTTAATTTTATTCTGAGTCCTGATAAACGCCTGAAATTCTGGCTGAAAGTTTAGCATTAATAAATATGTTTTATTTGTGTTCTACACTGACCGCGCCCCAATCATCTTTTCATAATTTCTAAAATATTCTTTCAACAGCTTATTAAATCAACATTAAGCAATGGCGATGCCAAAAACGTCAATCCATAAAATAAATGGCGGATAAAAGTCAATGAATCGAAATGCACCCATGTGACCTTCACTCTCCGCCAAAGCTTCTGCCCACCTGTTACTCTTAATAATATACCTCTTCCCAAATCCGACTCAGTGCAATACCTTGGATTCA
>NW_027105441.1:42126-42797 GCF_000696795.3 Halyomorpha halys | reverse complement strand
TTTTCAGACGCCTCGGAGGATTATCAGGGATTGTTAAGGATGAAAGATTAAGAATTAATGGGTTAGGATGGTTAAGGAGTTTGGAATAAAAATACCCATATATAGTTTGGGTCAAATCTACAACGAATGGGATGTTAAGGTCTTTATGAATAAGTTCATAAAAAATGAACTGAAAAATCAACAGTGAATTCATTTTGAGAAATGTATAGCTCAGGAATCATAATACTTATAGATGTCTATTAACAATCAAATTAAAGTTCATAGATTATGCTATAAAGTAGTTTATGACGTTTCTTTTCTTGGAGTAATTATTTTCATGATGTTTCCCAAAATAAATTTACAAAATGTTGATTTCTAAAACGTATGGTTTATCAAAACTAAAGAACCATTAGATGTACAGATTTTTTTTAGCCCCGTAACTTAGGCAAAAAAATAGTTGATAGTAATTTTTTGTTCCTTCTCGACTGCACTCCCGACTATCTCCTTCATAGTTCATAGTCAGTTATGGTCAATATTTTATTGTTCTGTTTCTATAAAAAATCGAATTTTAATGTTTCTCGAGCTGAAAATAATAGAATAATGATAGAGAAAGAAAGAAATACTTTATTTATCTATGCTGCCTAAATACATCAGGTTGCTATCTCACACAGCATACTTATCAATCCGTAATC
>NW_027105441.1:37311-40626 GCF_000696795.3 Halyomorpha halys | reverse complement strand
AGAATAATCTCCGAGCTAATTCCCATGCAGGTGATGGTGTATGATCCCCAGGGAGTCCAAAATAATATTTTCCGCCAAGATCGCAATATCCCCATTGCTATCACCTAGGTCTTCTAAGACCTATTACATATTTGATATTTGTTATATAAGAAACTCTAAAATGTGAATTTTTATTGTAAGCACAAGTTATGTAATCAGTGCTTCAGATTTTTAAAATTATTTGTAAAACCCTCCAATCCTACATCCCCATCCTTGAAGAATGGTGTCTAAATAAGAAGATTAAAATTAATTCTAATAAATCCTACCAAATTACCTTTACCCTTGGTCGTAAACCTAATCTTCCTGTGACTTCCTGCCCCGCAGTATCCTTTAACAATACCCTACTTATTCCTGTCGAACAAATCCGTTACCTAGGACTGTATCTGGACAAAAGACTCACTTATAATCCTCACAGAAGACTGAAAAGATAGTAAACTGCTCGTCGATTCCGACTATTACAATACTTATAAGCGTTCTAAACAACCAAATAATTACGAAATACTCATTTATATTACTATAATAAGGCCTCATAGTTATCATTATATTTAACAAAATAAATTTATAAAATGTTGATTTTTATTTTTACGGACAAAACTTTCGGTTTATGAAAAACTAAATCTCAAGAACCAATTGACGTACTGATGACGGCCAGGACTCTAATTAATTATTAGCTATTTAATTATGCTATAAAGTAGATTAAGAAATTCATCTCTGTAGAATTTAATTTTGGCAAACGAAAATTTCCCCGAACAACTATAAATCAATTTATTTTAGCAAATGTCATGTGAACTATTACTCCTAAGAAGATAAACATCATAAACTACTTTATAGCTCATTAAACTAGCTATATTAAACTATATATATATTTATATTTTTAGTTTAGGTATATAAGTTAATACTCACAATGTAATTCAGATATAAGCCACTCACTACTTTTCATTTTGTATTCAATTGTATGTATTCAATTTGTCACTAATGTTCAATTTGTAGATTCAATTTATTTATTTAATTTTTCCGTTTTGTCTTTTTTAGACACTACTTGCATATCTTATATTATACATATCTTCTTACCTACATGATATTATATTTCATCTGTCACTGTTTTCAATTTACTACCATTCCATTCCACGATTATCATCAATTAAAATTTTGTACTATTCAATTATCAGTTATCAATTTTTTATCATTTATGATTTAATTCAATATTTTATATAATTCTAAATTTGTTTGTATACTATTCCTTTTCAATTGTATGTTACTCTAAATGTTGTTGTTATCTCTTTTGTTCTATAGCCCTGATGATGACCTGAAACTCAGGTCGAAACGTCAGCATAAAATAAATAAATATGGTTTTGTTTATTTATGTTGTTCTTTGCTGACCGCACCCCCCGACAAACTTCTCCAATAAACTAGCTTTAATTTGAGTGCTAATAGATCTGTAGGTCAAATAGTTATTGAGATATAAATTTTTCAATATAAATTCACTAACTACTGATCTTTCAGTACTTCTGATTGTTGCTTTTTAAAAAGCTATATCTCGAAAACTATTTAACGTAAATAACTCTATCAGGGTTCATATTTTAGCAAATTTACTCTTCTTTAAATAACGTTCTCTTAGATTTTCTTGTGTTGTTCCTACTTTTTAAGATATAGAGCTCCGAATAAAAAATTAGTTTTTTTTTTATCGCTTTGAAACAGCAGCCATTTCTTCGCCATTATTCCCCCTACCTATACTTGGCAGACTCATCAATTTTGACTATCAATTATACATAGTTTTCATTGAAATAATCAAAAATTGGGGTGAGATAACTGCCTTTTTTCTCCTCTTGGATTCTTGAACTTTCAAGAAAACAAATATGTACGAACACATTTGTTTGCATTTTTAACACAAAAAATTAATTTCACTTACCGTTATCGAATTAAAATATTTATATATGTTTTTCTGTTCCCTTTATCTCTCAGTTTTATTTTATTTTATTTAGACATATTCCTCAGTAATGCACCGATGTGTCGCTACGGCGGAAACGATCTCACCGTTAGGCACATTCTCACTGCTCACGAATCACACAGATTTACAGGAGATTTTAAGAGAAGATTCCACAACAATATCAAACTTTTTTATTTTTTAAAAATAATAATTATCTATGATCACACATACAGTCTAATTCTAATTCCAGCATGTATAAGTGGGTGCATAATTAATTATAGGAATTTACTAACGACACCAATTCTAATTGTAATTTTGTAAAATTTAATTTTAATTCTAAATATGTAATTTTAATTGCAAATTTGTAACTTTCTCACTTGCAATTGTAACTTTGCTATTGTAATCTACTAACTTTTTAAATCCAGTGTATATCCTAATGGTCGAAACACTTAAATAAATATTTCTTATTATCAATAATTGCTGTTAAATCAGTCTATATATGAGCCGTTCAATGCACGCATCGAATATCTCCATAAAACAAAAAGTTGAGAAACGCGATGAACTACTGTATATTGTTTTCTAAAATTCCTGTTATAATATTAATTTAAATATATAATGTAGAATACATAAATACAAATATAGCTTTCATCTAACGGTCTATAAAATTAATAAGAAATAATAGCCGAAAAATAATCATCAGTAATGTTACAGTTTTGTATGCATCTGCATTTTATATCGAAAAATGTTTTTCAGGTATTATTTTTCCTCCCCTATTCTTGTATACCAAACCTTTTTGTTCTGACTTCTTTTCCTCCCGATCAATATCTTTGTTGGGAAATCTGTACTGTTGCAATTAGATGAATAGGAGGAAAACGATAAACGTCTTCTTGGACCAGACTTTCTGTTGATAAATCCATCACTGTTTTCCTCATCCACATTGTTATTAGTTTCACTCTTCTTGATTATAACGGGTTTATTAATATTTATTTCTTTAAAAACAATCTGGGAATAATGTTGAAAATACCAAGAGAATATGTAGTCCATGTAATATTGGTGAAGTATACAGTAACATTCATGGTGCGAGTGCACTGTTATACTAACTTCCGTTTGCATTGCGCTTCTTTTTTATCTGTTTTATTTTTAAAAAAAGAGCGTTGATGCACGGACGGAACAAATAATTCAATAATTAATAATTGCGTTGTTGAAACAATTTACATTAGAGTATGGAGTTAATCACAATGGCTTCTGAAATAAATTACTTCAAAAAATTTTGCCGTTTATTGGTGTTAATCTGTATTATTCAAGAAAGTTATTATAAATAAAAAAGTTATGACTATACCAAGTGCTTT
>NW_027105441.1:31584-34559 GCF_000696795.3 Halyomorpha halys | reverse complement strand
TAACTATGTGTTTGTATCTTTTTTTAACCCTGAAGAAGCCCTGCAACGTGGGGCGAAACGTTGGCTCATTAAAATAGTATATTTCTACTATTTGAGTTTTTTTGACCGCACCCGGACCATATTCCTTTCATCTAGACATGTGGTATGTTCGTAAATATATATATTTGTCCTATGTTAAATCAATAACAAACTTCTAATGTTAATTAACAAGATTTAAAGCAATGTATGTATTTAAACCAAATAGATAGATTTTTTTATCACTTATCGGCCACACTAAGGACCACGTGAATATGAATATCAAGGCTTCTTTGGGAGCCTTCATTTTCTTTCTTCCCATCGCAGCTTCATGATCCTCGACTGCCTTTACAACTTCGTACCCATTTTTTTTCCTCTTTCAATGTTGGTGAGATTTTTCAATGTTTTCCTATACGTATCTCTATCTAGGCAGTCGGTATCTGAAATTTTAAGTCTCTTTAGTTCCTCTCTTACTCGCCTAATGTATCCTGCTATGTTTTTCTAGCTAAATTCTTTTTTAAAGATCTTCTTATTCAATCTTTCCTCCTTCATCCTTTTCTTGTGCCCATAGAACATCAGTGTTTAATTTAGGTATTCCCCGGAGTAAAAATTGGGGGATATTACCCAAATTAATTATTATATGCTGGTAAGCTGGTTTAAATAAAGAAATAATTGGAATTTGCTGGTAATGATGTAGTGGACTGTATTTATAATAAATTGATATAATATGCTTTAAAATAAAATACCTCTATTCTCTCTTTATAAGTTTTCTTACACACTTTGCTGGATGGTTTGAACAAAATAGTTACAATATGGTTTGTTGGTTAGTGATAAATTTGGGTTCATTACATTAATGGGTTTAAATATTACAGTTTACTTGTTTTATGATCTTGAGGCTTGAAGGTTGATTCTGGTGTGAAGATGTATAAAGAAGGGTTCCCTTTTAGTTCTCTTTCCTCATCCTCCTGCCGCCGCCGCCTCTCTCGCCTGAGTGTAAGGTTTTACTTCCTCATCATTATGAGAAGAAACCTTCCTGAAGAGTTCTGCCTCTTTCTTCACCTGTCCAGGTCAAGATGGCTACTCTATTGGTTCTTACCCCCATTTTATTGGGGATCAAGATGGCTCCCCAGGTCACCTGCCACTTATCTTTGCCACTAGATGGCATAATGAATTTCAGTTCAGAAGTGAGGGGGCACGTTTCTTAAACAATCAGCCTTCTGATTCTCATGTCGGTTTCCAGGTCTTTGATGTTATCGGTAGATCTCATCGTTGGATCGCCTGTAACCTTCTTGTGTTTTCCTGTACCCATAGATTTTTCTTAAGATCCTCCTTTCTATTTTTAGCAATATTTCCAAGTTGGGTAAGCATGTGGTCTCCACCCCGTATAAAATCGCAGGCCTTATCACAAGTTGTGATTCCTTAACTTTGCATTGGAGTAGAGGTTTTTATTATTGTAAATTATTTCCCCTGAGTACTTAAATTTTCTGGTCACTTTTATTTTTCCATATTCAGTGTTTATTTTTTTCTGATTTTTCATATGATATTTGTAGGCCGTAGGTTTTTCTGGTATTATTTGTAGGGTATTTATTTGACTTATCTTCCTCTGATTCTGCCAACAGTGCGAGATTGTCAGTAAATGCCAAATAACTCACTCTTACATGACTCTTTTTGTTCCCTATGGCTCCTGAATTTTTTTTTTTTCCAGAATTCCTTCATGATTTTATTCAGGACTCTGTTGAAAAGTATTGGAGACAAGCCGTCGCCTTGTCCTAGCTCTGTTTTTATCTGAAAAGATTTTCTTATAAGACCTTGAAACTTCACTTTAGATTTTATATCTGTCAGAGTCAGTTTTTTTCAGATTTATGGTTTTCTGGTCTACTCCATACTCTTTCAGGATTTCCAGTAGGGTTTCCCTACCCACAGAATCGTAGGCCTTTTTAAAGTCAACATTTGGATATTTTATTGTTCATAAGTATAATAGGGTAGTATCGGCTCCTTTTCCCGGCTCCAAGAAGCGATGATTTTTTTTATTATTTATTTATTCAGAATAGTACATCTAATATGGTACGACTATATAATATCTATCAGTAAGTACCAAAATAATATACAGAAATATAATATAGTTAAATTTCGTATTATCTCTAGTTAGATATTATTTTGTCTTTACATGATTTGATTCGTATATTCTTTATTTAGTGGCACTTTCGCTCGATACCTTTTTATGCGTTTTCTCTTTAAAATTTATTATAAGATATGGTAATTTATACATAGAATTCAATTTGAAATTTATTAAATTCAGTATATAGTACTATTTTTTTTATTCATTTATTCAGAGAAATATATCTGATGAAATGCTCCGTAATCATTTTTTTTTAAGAAACTAGGATAATAAATAATATAGATAATAAAAAGAAAGGTAATACATTTTTTTAAGAAACTAGGATAAAAAGAAAATTCTGTTTTAAATATTTTGTATAACAAATGTTTTTATTGTTATATGTATGTACATTTTTTCTAAATTTCAAATTTGGACTTTGATTCTTGTTTCTGTGAGCCAAATAAACTGTTAATAATAATTTAAAAAAATGAAAATAACTTGGCAGTTTCTGAAAAGCTATGCAGGTCTAGGATAGTTTTATATCTGAAAATAATCATAATTTAAATTTTGTAATTATTGCTAAAAAAAACCATTGCGGAATTTAGGTAGAATGAAAAAAAAAAATTTCATAGTGAACAAAGTAATGATTGTAAAGTTACTATTCAAACATCTTAACAAATGATCAAATACTAAAATACTTCAAATACGACTAAAAAATATTTTCTTTAAATGAAAACTTATATTATATATTAGGGGTATTCATGATGTTGTGTTAAATGTTAAATGTTTTACCATGTTAAATGTTATAACTATAAGATTGTGAGCAGCCCTATTTGAAGTCATAAACGTTAAATGTATAAGA
>NW_027105441.1:26993-30084 GCF_000696795.3 Halyomorpha halys | reverse complement strand
AACACAACATCATGAATACCCCTTATATAGAATAACATCATGTCTGCATTTTACTCATAATTCAGAAATAGGCATACATCTACAATGCTGTACTCAGATCCACTTACTTTCCTGACCCATGGAAATTATCCATAATCAAAATGATTCCCAAACCTCAAAAGCCGCCTGAATACTCATCCTCCTACCGTCCTATCGCTCTGTTACCTATCATGGGCAAAATCCTTGAGAAACTCATCTTAAGACGCCTGTACCCTGTACTTGATTCCAACCACATAATCCCAGGCATCTATCGGTCGGTGGTATAATAACATAGAGAAATGATAAACATAAATGAAATATAACTTAGTTATATTTTTTATTATTAGGACTCTGTGGAGACTTCTACGATCATAAGCGAAAGCAGTACAAAATGAATTAATTTATAGCGAAAAAAAAATAAAAATAAACAAAATACAACTAAAACCAAAATACTAAATATAATAATAGTTTTATTATAACTTATTTTGTTATGACAGCAAAGAGTAATATTGTTAAATTGATTAATATGAGTATTTAAGATTGTCCTTGAGGATGGCCAAATTGGCCGAAACGTTGGACTTTCGAGGAAATAAAGAATGTTTTAAGACTTTAATTTGGATACAATCAATTTCACTTAAACAATAAAAAAAAACATAACATGCAATATACGATTTGAAAATAAACAAAGAAAGAAATTATAAACAGAAATTAATTACTCACCAAGACGAAACACTGACAGGTATTCACTGTCCTGAAACAAAAGGGTAAATTGACATTAACAATTTAATATACTTATATAAACACAGAAAAACTTCCATTAACGGACACCCCTATATAATGGGGTGCTGGACCAAAAAGGTACAAATTTAATGCATTTAAACCCCTTAATTTCGGAAGCGGACACCAATTTCATCCATAACAACACTTATAACTCCGCTATAACAGACATGAGACATAAAATTATACATGGAAACTCACCATTCCAGATAAGTTCAACTCCCAATTGCCGACATTTAAAGGAGCAGTGACCTACAACTTGGGAAACTCAACCTAAACCCGAAGACTGAAGCCCAGCCTGTTATAAATTCTATATTTATTAATTCTATTATTTACACACTTATTATTTTTTTTTCTTCGTCTTTTTTCCAAGTTAACTATTTTTTTTTTACCATTAAAGGGCAATTGTTGGTTTTGTTGGGTCTACGAATGTCGTTATTTCTGTTATTAATTTTACTTTTCTCTTTTATTAAAAAGCATTATTTTTATTTATTTATTTTATGCTACTTTTTCTTTTAATGATAGCATTGTATGTAGGTAGGGGTGTCTTTTGCACTAGTTTTTATCCCCCTCCCCCCTATAATCAATTGTTAAACAAAATAAAATGTAACGGTTATATCAACCATGTAAGGCCCGATCTGGTATTCAATAAATATATAAAAACATTTCATTTTTTTCTGGTTATAAAAAACACTATAAAAAATAAAAAAGTTCTGGTATGGTGAGCGCATCACACATCTTTCCCTTATAACCCTACAGAAGTCACCAAATTTAGTGTAAATTGGTATTTGTAAATCGCTATTTAAGTGATTAGTGGAGAAAAAAAAATCCGCAAAACTAAATCTGTCAAAAAAGTCCTAAGAAGACAACAATTTTGATATTATTTTATTTCTTTGTTCCTATACAATTTTTATTATAAGCATTTCTAAGATTATAAGAAAAATAACTTTAACTTTTGAGAGCCTTCGAATTCCTCTCGTATCCAATCTTTACAATCCAAAATCCTTCGTAAAATCCTCGCTGCTCCTTATTTTGGTACTAATAAAACCATCCACAAAGACCTAAATGTTCCTTAGTTAACCGATCTAGTCCGAACCCGATATTATTCCTTCCATAATAAACTCCCTAACCACCCAAACCCACTAGTTTCTAACCTTACTTCCTCTTCCATTCCTGGCAATCCTCTGATGCGCCTAAAAAGAAGATGGCCTCGTGACCTTATATTGTAAACTGTTTTTAGAGTTCTACTACTGGGTAGTTTCTCTACATGCTGTATCATATCATTATGTCATTATGATCAAATTTACTGGTTGTAT
The DNA here is from genome assembly GCF_000696795.3 of Halyomorpha halys. Classification (NCBI taxonomy): domain Eukaryota; kingdom Metazoa; phylum Arthropoda; class Insecta; order Hemiptera; family Pentatomidae; genus Halyomorpha; species Halyomorpha halys. The sequence continues at coordinate 27,973 of NW_027105441.1, read as the reverse complement.
TTTTTATACAGTTGTAAATATGAATAAATAAATAAAAAAACAAAAACTTTTGAGAGTAAAGATGGCGGATCGTCTTGTCGCTTCTCTCGTTTTCAAAGTTATGGCAGTTGGTCATCTCGGCCAACAGAGAGCAGCACATGAGCTAGCAGTGCCTTATATATTTTATTGAATTGGATTTGTTCAGGGGGGGCTTACCGTTGCGAAGAGGCCAGAGCAAAACTGATTAGAATAAACGTAGGGACTTAAAAGAGGGAGTAACATAAACAAGCAGTTATAGGTATATATGGGTTAACGGCTGGTTGTCCCGGGTTAACTGTTTGCTAAGGTTTTTTAGCACAGACTAAGTTCATCGTGGTTAATTGCTACTGGGGGTCTTCCTCTGGGTCGTTTATCCAAATCTGTGTCATCAGCCAAACATTTTTTCCAACAACCGGTGAATGGTTCTTTGTTAAGGGGCCTCTACATGTTGGCCAAGCCATGGCGAACTCAGACATGCGCGAGCATGTGGATGGGTGGCTTGTACGAGTTTGCCTAAGCTCCTTGCCGATCCGTCGAGAGTCGGTTTTTTGGACACAGATCAAAGGGGTTCGTGAGAGCGCTCGTGTAGCATCTCCACCATTGTTCTTTGTCTAGTTGCAACTGAGAGCTGTTAGGAAGTTAAAGGTGTTTGTTGGGACTTATTATGATAAGTTTTATATTTAATCTTATTTATTTATATTTAATTTCCTTTAATTTTCTTTTTTTGTTATAAAAATAATACAATCCAAGTGCAATGGTTGAAACCACTTGTACGTCCGCCATGCTCTTGTATATATTCCTTTGAGGTAAATATTATCTATATTGAGAAATTATTCCTCCAGGTGTTTTCTGTTTAGAAGAGTTTGTTTAATCATATAAAGTTTTTGTTAAAATTATTACACTATTGAATTTCTTGTTCTTGGATGGGTACTTTGTGGTGTCCAGTGTTTTAAATTTATTAT
>NW_027105441.1:18837-20127 GCF_000696795.3 Halyomorpha halys | reverse complement strand
TTTTTTTATTTTATTTTTTTTTTTTTATTATCACTATTCAGAAGCAATTCTGGTACATCATTCTTGTACTTACTTAGAGATAAAAAAGAACTTGCTGAAACTGAAATTTTTATTGCTCTATATTTTAATTTTTTTTTCATGTTTGTCACTTTCCGCAAAACCAAGACTTGTGCAAATGCTTGGTAAACTCAGGTCAACCTGTACCAGCCAATCCAAATAACTCATCCACGAATGTTCCATAGTTTGACTAGCGTTTAGAGGCACTTTTAGAAATTACTTATGGATAGCTACAGATTTTTTTTAATATGAGAAAAAATGGATATTCCAGGATAGATGCTGATCGAAGGTTATTCCATTTTTTTTTTTCAGATGGATAAAAATGAGATAGTCAATTATTAAGGTAAAGTAAGGGATAATAATAGAGGGTATCACTATATGTGCTTGGAAAGATGAGTATGGCTTTAGTTTTTTCAACACCCAGCCGTTATTTATTGTTCACTGCCCATGGATTGATAATATCAACGAGGCCAATATAAGTGAGTGAGTTGGGGCGTCACCTTAGCAACCTCTTGTCTGCAGTGGTGCCAGTTCAATATGTTATATTTTAGGTTATATTTTATTTCATGGTGGTCTCACAGAGTGAGTACTCAACTCCTCTACTCTAATTATTATAGGTTAGTTACCTATATGGTAACCCACTGTAGGTCAGGAATGACCAGGTAGGGGGTTAAAAAAAATGTAAAGATACTATCAACATCTTGTAACTAATGCCTCAGATGTCTTAGTAGGATGGAAGGATAGGTAAATTTGAAGGTCATTATTATAGAAGTGGCGAATGAAATGAGGATTATAATTAATGTAGTTGGAGAAAAGAGTTGGTGAGAGTGTGGACTCCTGAGGAACACTACTTGTCAGTCAAAGAAAAGAGTAAGAATCTTTACTATGAATGGTGACTGTTTAGGAAAGAGGAACAAGATTAACGAGATATTTGAAATTGAAACGATCTAAGTGGGACAGTGGGGGTTAAAATGAACTCACCAAAACTACCAGCCAATAAGTATTAAAAAAAATACCAAACAAATATTTTTATAGTTAAAGTTTTTATAGCATACTAAATAATGTTCTAAAATAGTAAATAATATCAAAGAGAAATAATTAATAACAGCGCATAATAATCTGTGAAGATAAACATAGTAAACAACAAAAGTCCACTAATCCTACTTTGAATTTCTCAAATAATATAACTGACATTTCATATAAAATGACCCAATATATTATAGTTTATATTAT
>NW_027105441.1:17976-18422 GCF_000696795.3 Halyomorpha halys | reverse complement strand
GTTATAACATTTAACATGGTAAAACATATAACATTTAACACAACATCATGAATACCCCATATATATTAAAACCCAATATATTATAGTTTATATTATATATTATAACCCAATATACTATAGTTTATATTATATATTATAACCCAATATATTATAATCATTTATAGTTGTTCGGACTGTTATACCTGGGTTAATACGATTAAATTACAGCTAGGATACGGTTAATCTAGGTTAGATATACTATGGAGCCAAAGAGCGCATCTGTACACAATAGTAGAGAGAAGGATCAGTGAAGTCCTATGTACACTAACCCAAGCCCTATAAGTATCTGTAATCCAGCCCTCATAGTACAACGACCTAAAGCCAGCTTATTCCGCGGTCCTGGGATCGCCCGGGGATCTGTTCGTGGAAATTTCAACAGTATCACTTAGTATGGATAACATGTATGT
>NW_027105441.1:13113-15477 GCF_000696795.3 Halyomorpha halys | reverse complement strand
AGTTAGTTAATTTATTTTGAGAAATCTATATCTCAGGAACTATGTGACGTACAGATGTCTATTAGCACTCAAATTAAAGCTAGTTTAATGGACTATAAAGAAGTTTATGACTTTTACCTTTATGACAAACTTCTTCAAGCATTAATTGACGGTCAACTATCTACACCTCATTATAAACTGATTTATAGTTGTTTGGACAATAAATTTGAGTTATAAAAAATTAAATAAATTTATCTCAGAAACCATCTGACGTACTGATGTCTGCCAGCCCTCAAATTAAAGCTAGTTAAATTTATCATAAAATAGTTAATAATGTTTATCTTTGTAGGAGTAGTAGTTTTTATGATATTTGAGAAAATAAACTCACAAAATGTTAGTTTCTAGTTGTTCTTATAAAATGTTAGATTTTTGAAAAAATATATCTCTAGATTCATAAGACGCACATATGTCTGCCAACACTCAAAATAAAGGAAATTAAACATACTTTAAAGTAGTTCATGACACTTATCTTCTTAGGTGTAGTAGTTTTTACGATATTCACATATGAATATGAATTTGGCAAATGAAAATTTTTCCGAACTATAAATGAATTTATTTTAGCAAATATCATGAAAACTACTACTCCTATGAAGATAAACTTAATAAACTACTTCATAGTCCATTATACTAGCTTTAATTTGAGTGCTAGTAAACATCTGTACGTCACATAGTTCCTGAGATATTGATTTCTCAAAACAAATTAACTAACTACTAATCTTTTAGTAGATTTTTAAGAAATTTTGCTTTTTAAAAAGACATATCTCAAGAACTATTGGACGTAAATAGCTCTTTTATGGCTAATATTTCAGGAAATTTACTCTTCTTTAAATAATGTTCTAATAGATTTTCTAAAGTTGGTAGTTTTTAAGCTCCGAATGAAAAATTAATTTCATTTAACGTTTTGAAACAGCCGCCATTTTGTATTCCCCCTACCTATACTTGGCAGACTCATAATTTTTTTTGTATTTATTTATTGCAATTTACAACTGCATTTACATTAATAAAATTTGATGTAATATAAAAATGGAGAGATACAAGCATATAGAGAAACTATCCATTGAGAGCACTCTAGATGGTCTCGAGGCCATCTTCTCATTAATTTTAACAAGTAATTACACATAGTTTTCGTTAAAGTAATGAAAATTGGTGTGTATTAACTGAATTCCTTTGTATCAGTTCGGTCGTTATATCGTGAAAAAAAAAATCAAACACAATTTAGATTTATTATTTTATCCATAAGATAAGAATAGATATTTTTATTATAATGTGAGGAAGGTTATGATGAAACTGAAACAAAAGACTATTAGAAGAGAGAGAAGGTATTATTATAGTATTGCAGGAGGCAGTCTGTAAGTGAGCCATCTTTTTTATAGGAGGCAGTGCTGACACCAAGCGGAAATGAAATGTCTTTATTTGTTATCTCCGCCTTCTATATATCCACGGCCACGGCTCATTTTCTTCTCTTCCTTAATAAAAAATAATTTCATTGCCTCTATGATCTAAACTTTTAATCCAATATATATTTTATAGACATCACTAACTATCCACCCATATTTAACAACATTCCGTCTCTTAGAACGTATAGGAGTGGACTTTTTTTTAAGAGGATCTCAGGTTAGAAAAGTTTGGTTACCTGTAGTTAACATCCCCTACCACTCTATTACAAACGCAATTAGTACAAGAGCCCAATTGGAGAAAAAAGGCAGTTATCTCACCCCAATTTTTGATTACTTTAATGAAAACTATGTATAATTACTAGGCAAAATTGATGAGTCTGCCAAGTACAGGCAGGGGAAATAAAAAATGGCGGCTAATTTAAAACCTTAAAATAACATTGATTTTTCATTCGGAGCTCAATATCTTAAAAACCACCAACAACACTAGAAAATCTAAGAGAAAATTATTTAAAGAAGAGTAAATTTACTTAAATATCAGCCCTAAAAGAGCTAATTACGTCCAATAGTTCTCGAGATATAGTTTTTTAAAAAGCAAACTTTCTTAAAAATCAACTGAAAGATTAGTACTTAGTTTATTTATTTTCAGAAATCTATATCTCAGGAACTATGTGACTTACAGATGTCTATTAGCACTCAAATTAAAGCTAGTTTAATTACTATAAAATAGTTAATTATGTTTACCTTCGTGGGAATAGTAGTTTTCAAATTTCATTTATGAAAAACTTTATTTCAGAAACCATTGGGCGTACTGATGTCTGCCAGCGCTCAAATTAAAGCTAGTTAAATTTACTACAAAATAGTTAATTATGTTTACCTTCGTAGGAGTAGTAGTTTTTATATTTGACAAAATAAACTCACAAAATGTTAA
>NW_027105441.1:9243-12608 GCF_000696795.3 Halyomorpha halys | reverse complement strand
CAATTCTCTCATTACTTCATTTTATTAATTCCATTCTGTAAAATTATTCGCTTTATGTCATTCTGTTTATATTTTCTGTATTCATTGGTTGTTATCTTGTTCTATACTTAGCCTTGAAGAAGGCTAGAAACTTTAGCCGAAACGTTGGCACAATTAAATAAGTTACATCAACTTATTTGTGGTTTATTTAAGTTCATTTTTGCTGACTGTACCTCCCCCCCCCCAAACAACATCTATTAGTATATCAATAAATAAAGAAAAATCCAAAAAAAATGAAAAGCTCAGTGGTTTCAATTAACATTTTATAATTAAAACTGACTGTCACGAAAAAAAAATAGTAACAATAAACTGTTTATAATAAAAAATTAAATAAATATTTGAGTTAACGTTGAAGTTAATATTTGCTCGTTCCACTTCAGTATCAATTATTTTTACAGACTGGCAGTCACGCAATTTCGCGTTGTGCGACCTTCTAAATTCTCTAGTCAACTTATAAATCATTCTTCCCAAGGAATATTTCATGATATAATTTACTATCGAAAACCTTTAGGCCAAGTTCTCTCATATTTAAAAATAAATTATTTCACCCTTCCTATACAAAGGTTATAAATTAGAGGCTTGGAAATTTATTAAAGGCTTGGAAAATACATCGGGTCTCTGATATGGCGGATAAATATATAATATACTCGTATATATGCAAAATTTGACTTTGCTGTTTACCTCAGACCGATAGTGACTTGAGACATACTTCCAAGCTCTCGTGGTAAAAGCTCTTTTGTGTTTTTGCTTTAGTTATAGACTTAGCGAAGAGTTTTTCCATCAAACCCGTCGACTGATAGAAAAGCAAAGACAGTAAATATTCGAATATTTTGTTTATATACAAACTAGCATACACGGCAATGCTTCGCTGTTGCTGGATTTGGGGTTGTACATAGTAGAGATGCGAGATCGATAAAAAAACATCGACAAAAAACATCGATGTTTTTTTTTTAACCATTTCAGTGACATAAAGACTACCCATGCTCCGGCCAGTCAGAAGTGCTTTTTCAATCAACCAATAGGACATGGACTCCAAATATCGTTGCTTACAATACATTACCCAAAATACATCGATGTTTTTGAACATCCATTTAAGTAACATAAGGTCTGTTCCAACATCACGCATTTTACGGCCTGTCAGAATTGGTTTTTGAAAGTAAGAATCCGACACCGACTACAAAAAACATCGATGTTTTTATATTTATGTACAATATCGTTGCTTACAATACGTTACCCAAAATACATCGATGGTTTTGAACAACCATTTGAGTAACGTAAGGTCTGTTACAACGACTATCCAACGATCACGCATTTTAAGGCCTGCCAGAAGTGGTTTTTGAAAGTAAAAATCCGACATCGACTACAAAAAACATCGATGTATTTTAGGCAAAGGTTTGTATGTAATGATGTTTTAATATTAAGCATAGATATTTTAAAACATCGATGTTTTTCTAGTCGTAATTTATCTTTATTACGTTGTTGCGTTGTTTACGATGGTTGGAGGTCCTTTTTTATCCCACCACATTGTTGATAGGAAATTGTTTATACCGTAAATTTTTTGTTTTCATTTAGTTACTTTTGGAAAAAAAAAAAAAATTAAAGATTGGGACAAACGTAAAACATCGATGTTAAAAAAACATCGGCTTAAAAACATCGATGTTTTCAAAACATCGACATCGATGTCGCATCCCTAGTACATAGATTAATTAAACAAAATTGAAAGTTAAAAAGAAATTTATTTATTTAATTCAAATTAAAAATAATGATGACAAGATAGTTGACTGCACTTGGACCATCTTCCATTTATATATATTAAATACTGCCAATCAGAAATCTTCCTATTAATTATTTTTACATCCAAAAGAGTTAGAAAATATTCGTGTTTTTTGAAAAAAAATACTTTTGCATATGATTAAGCGAAAGAAGTAGACGAATTTAATTAAATGTTTTGATCTCTGAAACACACAAGCGTATATATGGACGTTTCTTTCTTTCTTTGCCAAGCAATCATAGATTTGGATTTGATGTAAATAACACACGCGTAGAACCAGTTTAATACATTGAAACCATTTCGACTATTAATTTATAACTATAAGTAAATTTGTGGAATGCACTTCAAGTATTAATTTAAATTAGAAAGCCACGTGGCCATCTTCTTTTCAGATCGTACAAGAGCCCAAGAGGAGAAAAAAAGGCAGTTATCTCACCCCAATTTTTGATTACTTTAATGAAAACTAGGTATAATTAATAGTCAAATTTGATGGGTCTGCCAAGTATAGGTAAAGGAAATAAAAAATGGCGGCTATTTTAAAACCTTAATAAAAACTAATTTTTCATTCGGAGCTCTATATCTTTAAAATTAAAAACAACAATAAAAAACCTAAGAGTAAATTTGCTGAAATATTAGCCTTAAAAGAAATATTTACGTCCAATAGTTCTCGAAATATAGCTTTTTAAAAGCAAAATTTCTGAAAAATCTTCTGAAAGATTAGTAGTTAGTTAATTTATTTTGTGAAATCTATATCTCAGGAACTATGTGACGTACAGATGTCTATTAGCACTCAAATTATAGCTAGTTTAATAAGCTATAATGTAGTTAATGATATTTGTCTTCGTAGGAGTCATAATTTTCATGAAATTTGCTAACATTAATTGATTTATAGTTGTTCGAACAAATTTTTATTTGCCAAATTTATATTCATATGTGAATATCATAAAAACTATTACCCCTACGAAGATAACTGTTATAAACTAATTTATAGTAAGTTAAATTTCTTTTATTTTAAGTGTTGGCAGACATATATGCGTCTTATGTATCTAGAGGTAAATTTTTTCAAGTATCCAATATTTTATACGAACAACTAGAAATTAACATTTTGTGAGTTTATTTTGTCAAATATCATAAAAACTACTATTCCTACAAAGATTAACATTATTAACTATTTTATAGTAAATTTAACTAGCTTTAATTTGAGTGCAGACTGACGTCAAATGGTTTCTGATATAAAGTTTTTCATAAATTAAACTTATTGTCCGAGCTATAAATCAATTTCATCGAACTATATATCATGAAAACTACTATTCCTACGATGGTAAACTTTTATAAACTTTTTTATAGTCTATTATACTAGCTTTAATTAGAGTGCTAATAGACATCTGTACGCCACATAGTTTCTGAGATATAGATTTTTCAAAATAAACTAACTACTATTGGACGTAAATAGCTCTTTTAGGGCTAATATTTTAGCAAATTTACTCTTCTTTAAATAATGTTCTCTTAGATTTTCTAGTGTTGTTGGTAGTTTTTAAGATATAGAGCTCCGAAT
>NW_027105441.1:7729-7988 GCF_000696795.3 Halyomorpha halys | reverse complement strand
GAGGTCTACTATTTAACGTTGATATATGGCCACCAAAAGCTATCATCATTGTACAAACAGTACTTGAGGAGTCCATGATACACATTAGGAGACCACCCGTACACAAATTTGTGGAACCAAGAGGAATAGATTAACGTTGGAAGACGTCCCTGTACACACCTACAAGATTACATCCCTCAGGAATAGGATCTAATCCCGACTCGAACAAGAAGGATCTGTTTGATTACAAGACAGATCATCAGACACCTTCCCTTTTGTC
>NW_027105441.1:7217-7679 GCF_000696795.3 Halyomorpha halys | reverse complement strand
ACAAGACAGATCATCAGACACCTTCCCTTTTGTCCCTTAATCCAATATGAATGTCGTAGTTAAATAAACTAATATACTATTTACAGAATTAATACATTTGATTTGACTCATTACAATCTCGATCATTCTTCCTAATTTAGTACAAGAGCCCAAGAGGAAAAGAAAGGCAGTTATTTAACCTCAATTTGTTATTGCTTTAATGAAAACTATGTATAATTACTAGGACAAATTGATGAGTATGACAAGTATAGGTAGGGGGAATAAAAAATGGCGGCTGTTTCATAACGTTAAAAATAATTAATAATATAAGCCCTAAAAGTTCTATTAATGTTCAATAGTATTCCAGATATAGCATCTTAAAAAGCAATACTTTTTTTTTTAATTATTTATTTATTGTAATTTACAACTGTACAAAATAATACAATAGGTAAATATGTAGTATGTTTCATATACACTTGAAAA
>NW_027105441.1:4030-7167 GCF_000696795.3 Halyomorpha halys | reverse complement strand
CTTAATCCAATATGAATGTCGTAGTTAAATAAACTAATATACTATTTAGTGCAAAATATAATTACATAATTAATACATTTGATTTGACTCATTACAATCTCGACTATTCCTCATATAATTAGTTTGATAAATACATTTAGTACAAGAGCCCAAGAGGAAAAGAAAGGCAGTTATTTCACCCCAATTTTTTATTACTTTAATGAAAACTATGTATAATTACTAGGAAAAATTGATGAGTATGACAAGTATAGGTAGGGGGAATAAAAAATGGCGGCTGTTTTAAAACGTTAAAAAAAAATTAATTTTTATTTCTAGCTTTATATCTTTTAAACTACCAACACCTAAGAAAACATAGTGTAAATTTGCTAAAATATAAGCCCTAATAGTTCTATTAATCTCCAATAGTATTCGAGATAGGATCTTAAAAAGCAATATTTAAAAAAAAAATGTAAAGAAAGATCAGTAATAAGTGAATTTATTTTGAGAATGAAATATCTCAGGAACCATTAGACCTAAAGATGTCTATTAGCACTCAAATTAAATGTAGTATAATGAGCTATAAAATAGTTTATGATGTTTATCTTCGAAGGAGTAGTAGTTTTCATGATATTTGCTAAAATAAATTGATTTATATTTGTTCGGATAAATTTTCGTGTGCAATATTTATATTCGAATGTGAATATCATTAAAACTACTACCCTTACACCCCTTAAAAACTACTAACTAATTTATAGTAAGCTAAATTACGTTTTGAGTGCTGGCATATGTACATAGACATATGTATGTCTTATGGTTCTTGTGAAATTTTTTTAAAAATTCATTAATTTTATCCGAACTAGAAATTTTGTGAATTTATTTTGTCGAATATCATAAAAACTGCTACTCCTACAAAGATAAACGTTATGAATTATTTTATAGTAAATGTAACTAGCTTTAATTTGAGTGCTTGCAGATATCTGTACATCGAATGGTTTTTTATAAATAAAACGTATTGTTCGAACAACTATAAATTAATTTATTTTTGCAAATATCATGAAAACTACCATTCCTACGAAGGTAAAGGTCATTAACTACTTTAGAGTACATTAAACTACCTTTAATTTGAGTTTTAATACACATTTTTACGTCGAATGGTTTTTGAGATATATACATTTCAAAATAAATTAATTTAAAAAAAAAAAGCTACATCTTCGGAACTATTAACCTAAATAGCTCTATCAGGGCTCATACTTTACCAAAATTACTCTACTTTAAATTATGTTCTCTTAAATATTCTAGAGTTGTTGGTAGTTTTAATGATATGGAGCTCCGAATGTAAAATTATTTTTTATTTACGTATTGACACAGCTGCTTTGTTATTCCCCCTACCTATACTTGGCAGACTCATCAATTTAGACTAGTAATTATACATAGTTTTCATTAAAGTAATCAAATAACTGCCAGTTAGCACTCAAATTAAAGCTAGTTTAATATACTATAAAGTAGTTTATGATGTTTATCTTCGAAGGGATAGTAGTTTTCATGATATTTGCTAAAATAAATTGATTTATATTGTTTGGACAATAAATTTGATTTATGAAAAACTAAATAAATTTATCTCAGGAACCATTTGACGTTCAGATGTCTGCTAGCACTCAAATTAAAGCTAGTTTAATGGACTATAAAGTAGTTAATATTGTTTATCTTTGTAGGAGTAGTAGTTTTTATGATATTTGCTAAAATAAATTGATTGTTGGATGGTTTGATGGAGCCCCAACGCTCAATTTCGAATATTCAAATAGGTCTGATTATCATTAGAACGTTTGTGCTGTAGTAATCGAAATCTGCGATAAAACATACGTAAATAAAATAAACAATAAATATTTAATACAAAAATAAGACAAATAAATCAATAAAAAATAATTAAAAAAAGCATTAGATAATATTTATTATTTTTATTTTATTTACTCACAGAATATTAAATTCGTATAAAATATTGGATTTTTGAAAAAAAATATCTCTAGAATATAAACCCATAAGACGCACATATGTCTGCCAGTACTCAAAATAAAGGAAATTTAACTTATAATAAAGTAGTTTATGATATCTTCGTAGGGGTGTTAGTTTTTATGATTTTAACATATGAATATAAATTTGGCAAATGAAAATTTGTCCGAACAACTATAAATCAATTTATTTTAGTAAATTTCATAAAACCAACTACTCTTACAAAAATAAATATCATTAATTACTTTATAACTCATTAAACTAGCATTAATTTTAGTGCTAATAGACATCTGTACGTCGAATAGTTTTTGAGGTATAAAATTTTCAAAATAAATTAAGTTTTTATGAAATGCTGCTTTCTAAAAAGCTATATCTCGAGAACTATTGGACGTAAATAGCTCTATTAGGGTTCATATTTTAGCAAATTAATACTACTTTAAATGATATTTTCTTACATTTTCTAGTGATGTTGGTAGTTTTGAAGATATAGAGCTCCGAATGAAAAATTAGTTTTTTTTTTATCGCTTTGAAAAAGCCGCCATTTTTTATTCCCTACCTATACTTGGCAGACTCATCAGTTTTGACTAGTAATTATACCTATTTTTTGGTTAAAGTAATCAATAATTGGGGTGATATAACTGCCTTTTTTTTGTTCCCGGCTCTTGTACTAAAAGTCGACAAACTATGAGCTTTTTATTTTATTTGATCTTCCCCTCGAGACCCATATAAAATTTACAACTGAACTAGGTACATATTAAAGAGGGAGTGAGGACTTGAGCCCTTTAAAAGTCCTCCAAATCGAGTATCTACTTCACTCAGTAAACTCTAGGAAGGGACCTAGTTAGAAGTTGGCAGGAGATAAAGTTAAATAAAAGCTAGCAACTGACTCTGTATACAGCGGCAGCCATTGTGTTTCTGCACCGGCGAACACATCTTACGTCTCTCCAAAAGGACTAATTTAATCATTCAGGCCTCGACAAAAGTCCCCAAATTGAGAAAACATCATTTACCTATTTTCCTCGCCAAGTTCAACAATTAATTCGTAAATACTCTTAGTATTTTATTTATTACATAAAAAAAAATTTGTATAATTGACTCACATACTTAGTTGGTACTTAGTTTTTTGACTTGTGATTCTCTTAAATACCAGT
>NW_027105441.1:437-3492 GCF_000696795.3 Halyomorpha halys | reverse complement strand
AAAGACAGGAAACTGCTCGTCGATTCCGACTATTACAGTACTTACTAGACAAACGATCTAAACTTCCAACACAATACAAAAGACTGATCTACATGACTGTAATAAGGCCAATCTGGACATACGGAGTTGAGCTTTGGGGCTCCACTAAACCATCGAATTCCTCTGGAATCCAATCCTTACAGTCCAAAATCCTTAATGCTCCTTACTGTGTCATATGTTGCCGATTTGCCCAGAACCAAATACCAATCCTTCCATGATAAACTTCTGAAACTCCCAAACCTACTCGTTTCTAACCTGGCTTCTCCTTCATTACATAATAATCCTCCTAGGCGTCTAAAAAGAAGATGGTCTCGAGATCTTCTCCTCTATAAATGTTTTTGGAGTTCTATCAATGGGTAGATTCTCCACATGTCATTATATTACTTACAGCAAATTTATTTAACATATATATTTACATATGCAGTTGTGGATAACAATATATAAATTATTTAAAAAAAGATATATTATTCTTCCCTACTTTCTTTATAGGTGGGAGACGTGGCCTCTTACTCTAAGAGATGAACAGCGCCTTAAGGATTTCAAGAATAAAATTCATGTAAAATATTCGGACCGAAAAAGAATAATTTAACGGGAGAATTTAGAAGGCAACATACCGCTGAATTGAGGGAACTTCCCCTGGAAATATAATGCAGGATATAGCATTGCACTGAATAAAATAGACCTGTAAGTTAATAGGACTTAGTAATGAACGGATCCTTAAAATGTTATTAAACAATGAAACGTCTTACGAGTAGGTCAAAGCGTAAGTGGTAAGATTGAGTCGACACTAAACCTTTCTTCTTAGGTTTGGATGGGAATCACTGGATTTAGACAGCAATAGATGGTGTCGGCATCGGACCTTATAATACCCATAGTAATCTTATAATACTCGTTGGCCACCCCAGTCTTAGAGTGTTGGGGCTTTTCATATGAAATGTCAGTTTTTACAGAAGAGGTCTTTTAGTAAAATAACTTTATGAAATCAAAACAAATTATGAATTAATAAATTTGAACAGCTTTATCACGGAATCTCTCGACTCTGGATGCGGGGCATCAATTTTATTATACTTTTTATTTCTCAATAATGGACGAAAGCTTGTTCCATGATTTATATTACTTGATGAATAAATATCTATATTAGAGCTAGACAAACAATTTTAAAATAAATATATATGTATATATAGTTGACCGTAAAAATTGATATATAAGAAGATGGTCAGGGTTGGGGTCAAAAGAGAAACAAAAATTTTCCGAAGTTTCGCCCCACTTTGCAGGGGTTCATCAGGGCTAAAAAGATGCAAAAATAGAAGAAAACTGAGAATATTACCACAATAAGATACTATAAGGTAATTTATCCTAGCTTAAATTACCTTATTGTAGTAATATTCTCAGTTTTCTTCTATTTTTGTATCTTTTTAGCCCTGATGAACCCCTGCAAAGTGGGGCGAAACTTCGGAAAATAAATAGTTGTAAACTATTTTTGTTTCTCTTTTGACCCCAACCCTGACCATCTTCTTATATATTTAGAAATAAATATTTGAACTTCTCTTACATTGTTGTCATCTTGCTTACATCATATATACGCTAAACAGATCAGTTATTAATATAGCTAGTGTAGGTGGTTTGTCCTACTGGAGCAGACAGGATAATGTCACAAGGTAAGGGTAAGGCTTGACGACATAATAAATGTTGATGTTGAAGCCGACAGGAATCCAACCGAAGCAATAACATGTCCTGCTGAGAAGGAAACAATAAAAACGGTCCTGATGGAGCAATAACAGATCAGCCTTATCTATTCCAGTCAGCTGTCAGCCGGCTTTATAGTGCAGTTCTGTCCTTTATAGTGTCAGCATCTACTCTAACTATATAGCTCTACGGTTTATCGGCAATGGCATCTTTTACACCTCTCACTCTAGAAGCCATGTTGGCTGAGTACAGTGCAGTATGGAAATAGTTGTTTGTAGGCCCAACAAGACGTCATTAGTCTGTATAAAATATGAAAAGATTTATCAACTATAACATATAATAAAATTATGTTGATTATTAGCAGAGGGAACCGGCTTGCAAATAAATGAAGATAAAACGTGGATGGAATGAGATAGACCAGCGTATAACAAGCGCTAACAAAACTTCGTAACTCTGTCAAGAATACTGAATCCAGAAAAATAACTAAGCCTGTACAATGCTATGATAAAGCTCTGATAGGACTGCGACAACTGCGCTCTAACAGGAACCCTATAAAGCAGAATAGAGAGATTCGAACGGATAGTACAGGATTGATCTGGGAACAGTAATTTTTAATTGAGAAATCTATATCTCAGAATCTATGTGACGTACAGATGTCTATTAGCACTCAAATTAAAGCTAGTTTAATGGACTATAAATAATTTTATGACCTTTACCTTCGTAGGAATGGTAATTTTCATGATACTTGCTAAAATAAATTGATTTATAGTTGTTCGGACAATAAATTTGATTTATGACAAACTTTATTTCAGAAACCATTGGACGTACTGATATCTGCCAGCACTCAAATTAATTTTTTTTTTTTTTTTTTTTTTCTTACCTCCTATAAATTTTATTTATATCAACATTTACAAATATATAGTACTTACAACTAAGGATTATATATACAAGTATTTACATTATTTATCTTCTTTTGCCTTGTGGGATCACTCAAATTAAAGCTAGTTAAATGAGCTATAAAGTAGTTAATGATGTTTACCTTTGCAGGAGTTTTTATGATATTTTGAGTTTTTATGATATTTGACAAATCTGTACGTCAAATGGTTTTTGAGATATAGATTTTTAAAAAAAAAAAAAAAAAAATTCACTGACTACTGATCTTTCAGTACGTCCCATACATCATTTTTCTGAAACGTTGCTTTTTAAAAAGCTATATCTCGAAAAAATAACTCTATTAGGGCTCATATTTTAGCAAATTTACTCTTCTTTGAATGACGTTCTCTTAGGTTTTCTTGTGTTGTTCCTAGTTTTTAAGATATAGAGCTAGGAA
>NW_027105441.1:0-387 GCF_000696795.3 Halyomorpha halys | reverse complement strand
TGAGGAGGCCGAAACGTTGGACTATTGAAATAATAAAGAATATCGAGACTTAATATGGATACCATTTGATTTATTCAATAGAAAATTTACTTTTCACTTTTATTAAAAAGCATTATTTTTATGTATATATTTTTTTATCTATTTTTTTTATTATAACATTGTATATAGTTAGGGGTACCTTTTGTACGAGACTACACCCCTCCCCCTCATAATCAACTGTTAAAAAAAAAATAATGAAACGTTTATATCAACCATGCACGCCACCATCTCACGACTCCTTTTAAAAATAATAATTATAAGTTATGGTAGCAATTCCTGCTGACTCTACAACTCCGAGCCACCTCCCTCCACAGCTCCTATATATACCCCCATCAATCCCAAGCTTGT
>NW_027105440.1:0-5334 GCF_000696795.3 Halyomorpha halys | reverse complement strand
ATATCACAGCTTTCATGTTGTAGAAATAAATTTCATAGCTTAAATTAAATTTTTTATTGAAAAAAAGTTTTTGATTTTTTTTTTAATTTTGCCTTGTAATGACTAGGTTTATATATATTACACAAGTATTTCAAAAGTGACATAACTAAAAAAAATTATTCCACCCGATTGACTTGAGTAAATTTTACTAAAGTACAAGGGATTGCCTTAAGATAGTAAAAGTGGTATAAGTGTGCTATGGTTAGTATAGTACTTGTGTTACACATACTATCTTAAAACTATCCTCGCTATTTCACTAAGAGCGATTTTGTAAAATGGTTTTTGAGTTGTGTCACTTCAGGAATACTAGACTAGTGTGATATGTTTTATAACTCTGGTGAAATGATTACTACTATTTTTGTACCTGGTGGCCAAACTTTGGTTTTATTTTTAAAAAAACAATGAAATTAATATGAGAAGATGGTCGGGAGTGTGGTCGATGATATACATGATATACAAATAAGTAAAACTTATTTAATTTGTGCTGACATTTCAACCTGAATTTCAGACCTTCATCAGGGCCTAAAAACCTTAATTCAGAGAAAAATAAAAATAAAATAATAACAAACTTGGAAACATACATAACAATAAATTAAGTAGATAGTAGATGATACTAATAGAAGATCAAATGTAATCTTATAGAGGTAAGAATTATACAATAAAAATTATTAAAAAAAAAAAATAAGTTATTAAAAATCAGACAGTGCTCATGTAAATAAATAAATAAACATAATGAAAAGTGGGGGAGAAAATGTAAATAATAAGTAATTGAAATTAACACAATACAATATGTAATTAATGATTAAAACTATATAAGCAGTAAAAATATTGAAATTAACACAGCAAACATCATAACGTAGAAAAAATATGTTAAATCAAGTGGAAATAGTTGACGGTATATATATTTAAATATGAAATACCATTTAGATAAAATAAATGAGATAGAAAAATGAAACTAAAGGCTTATATAGTAAATTACAAAATAACTGTGTAATAAAAGGTCAGAATATTGTAGATTTAAAGAGATAACAACATGAACACTCCTCAACCATCTTCTCCTCATATTAAATCTACAGTCAACTGTTAATACCTCATCAATTAATTATTAACAATCAACAAATTAATAGTGTAATTAAAAACGACTATAACCAAAATTATACATGATTATAATCTTTAATTAAAAAAATGATAAAGTATAATAAATAATCATTTATTGTAAGTATGAATTAAATTTATATATTAAGCCTAATTTGAATTTGTTTTTTATAAATTTGTTTATTTCTTAACAGGTTCACTCTCTATCTGAAACTCTTCATCGTGATGGGCATAAACTGGGTCATGGAACTACTTTCCTCCATTGCTGAGGGTGCTCCTAACTACTTATGGTATATTCCCGACTTCACCAATACCCTACAAGGTCTCTTTATATTCTTAATTTTCGTTTGGAAGAAGAGGGTAAGAAGACTAGTTTGGGCTAAAATTCTCTCTTGCTGGGGAAAAAAGCCTATTAGTTCTAATCCGAGAAACACGTGGTCAGGGAGTTCAAGAAACACCAATAGCACAAACAGCACGCACACCGTAAACAACAGTATCAAGATGAATCCTGCAACTCAAGCCTCACAAACAACACTTGCTTAATTTGTGCCTTAAATGTTTGTTATATAATGTATATTTTGTCTACCACATTTCAAAAACCAACGAGTTACTCTAGGTTTTTTCTCTTTTGTGGCTTGTAGTATGCCAGAAAACAGAATCGTTGTTTAATCTCAGAGGATTGCAGAGGTGGTGCTATACTGTTGTATATAACAGATTCTTTCCTCAATGAGTTCAGATTGAAGGTTAATCGCTACACATCACAAAGTGATAAAGTCTTTTTAAAGAAAAAATTAAAAGGCACAGTTCTTATCAAGCACATATGTAAAATTGTTCTAATCATAAATGTGTTTCAATGCTTACTGTAGAAACAACAGATTTGTAGATCTGCTTTAGTTAAACATGTTAATACTAAATATGGTCTTTTAATATTCCGCTGTTTGGCTTGAATAATGCCACAACTGAAAAAAGTTTTTTTTTTTTTTATTTTGTGTTTTAGGAATTCCATAGACTGGAGTTAATAGCTATAGAAAAGTTTTCAAAATGACCTCAATAAAGTCCAAGAAGTAACTGAAAAGTAAATTCTTTGTAACAAGTCCAATTCAAAATAAAATATTTCTTTTTTGTTAGATGTGCCACAATTCAAGCAAAGCAGTGATACAGTAATTTTTGAAGAAAAATTAATCTTCTATTTTAAATATATATTGTAGAGTTTTTCTTCTTGGTATTTTGATTGACCAAGTTATTGAGATGGTACATTTCTGATCTCACATATGCCGAACAATTATTAATAAATTGTAAAGAATATTAATTTTTGATATTATAATTTTAGCTTATGACGGCTCTCATTTTAGCATTAGAATAAAATCAAACATCAAGGAACATCATTGTGATGACCTTTTTAAAATAAAATTGTTTTTTTCATAAAAATTTATTTTTAAGTTTCAGAAAAATTCATTTAATTTGTCGAACTTTCACTATCATATTTTGTCTGTGATGAATGTTTCTGAAGATTCACTACATATCAGAGTAATGAGTAGTAAATATCTTTATTTTGTAGTATCATTCCTAGTTTCATTTTTAGCGCAGTACTAGACTAGAAAAACATTTATTTGTACTGAAGATTGAGTTGTACTGAAATTTAACTCGAGCAAGCTATCTTTTAAAATAATACTTTAATTGAATTAAAATATTAATTAATTGTTGCTTTATTGTAATTTTATGCCATTATAAACATTTTGTTATTTCCAATGTAATTTAATAAATTGGTTACTTTTATTGTAGATAAGTTGTATTATAAAAAAAATAATTGCTATTATAAAGTACCTGCTAAAATTCCATTATTTTGTGTAAATAAATATATGTATGACTATGAATGTTCATAAACTTGCTTATTGTATGTAATGTTAATAATAATGTTTAAATTAAGTCATTATTCATTTTATCTTATAAATGTTGAGTGTCTATATTTGTCTAAAATATATTTTAAATTTTAATAACTTTTTCTTATCCCACATTCTAACTTCAGCTTTAGTTTTGAATTAAATAAAATCAATATTTAATAATGAAAATGAAAATTTGCACAGCTATAACCCATGAAGGTTCACAGTCAGGGGTTCTGTTTAACAATGGTTATATATACAAGAAGGTTATTTGTTCATAATTATGCTCAACTGCCAGATTTTTCCCCCATTTAAGAGTACTCAATTTATAGAGGCTGAGTGGACACCAGAGGGCTCCGAAAACTCACAGAGTTGACTCACAGCTACAGTAACAAAATAAATAATTATCTGCCACAGCTGGATTCGAACCCAGGGTCTTTGGAGTTAGTAGCACCTTACTCATTGAGTCACCCCGTTCCCCAATATATAATAATCTATATTGAAAATATAATTTACTAATTCAACATTGTTTTTTCAAAGAGTTTTATATTAATTAAAACATCTAATCACCCTACATTTCAAAGAAATAATTCATAAATCATAAATTTTAACATATAAAATATACATATTTTCTTTTATCATCAAAATAGTAATATTTTCTCTATATTAACTAACTTTTTTTGTAATTTTCATAATGCTCATATCATTTTATGATTAATTTTTCAACTCATATTTTATGACCATTGTTTAACTTCCAATATCTTTGTTCTGTTCATGGCAAAAGATGAAAATATAACTACAATATATTAAAAATTAAAATATTTGATTTCTATTTTTTTTTTCTTCCAAAACAAATTTCAAAGAAAAAAGCTAAACGAGCATATTTTGAACCTAAACCAGCAATACCTTAACAATAAAGGAACAGCTTATAGTTGGAAAATTACATAATTACCTTAACCCATTCGAGACAACACATATTTTTGAAGATCATCCCAAGAATCTAAATTTTTTTTTTGCTTTATATAGGTCATTGCAATTCAAGATCATTGCACACACGGCGTACAGTCGGTCTTTTTGCCATGGAAATGCATAGCACACACAGTATGCAATTGGTCACGATTGGGTTAAAATTAACCATAAAATTGTTAAAACAAATCTAATAGTATTAATAAACATTTAAAATACCTGCTACTTATTATTTATCCATGATCCACAGCTATCCGCCTAAAAATAAAACAAACAAATAATTACTAAAAAATTCATAACAGCTATTCTTCCATATAATCTATTTATTCTTCATTTCATAAATTTCAATTTTACAATATTTAAAAAAATACATTTTCAGATATTTGGACAAATTCAACCTAATAAAAAAATTCATGATTGAAATTCTTTTATCAGATATAATTTTTTTATATCTCTCAAATTTCTCTTATTTGAGGTTTGATGTCCTAATGTTCCCCAACGTAGGTAGAAAAGACCTGTCATCATCATGTTATCAACCTACTTGAGCCAGAGTGGGAAAGGCAAGATTTATTCAGAGGGTCTAC
Source organism: Halyomorpha halys (assembly GCF_000696795.3). Taxonomy (NCBI): domain Eukaryota; kingdom Metazoa; phylum Arthropoda; class Insecta; order Hemiptera; family Pentatomidae; genus Halyomorpha; species Halyomorpha halys. The sequence continues at coordinate 770 of NW_027105440.1, read as the reverse complement.
TACAAAATACAAGTCGCCCAACCAGTTGGCAATGAACTGGGACAGATTCTGACACAAGGATGCTATGGAAAATTTAAATTTTGAGATAAATTGAATAACTTTTGGTAATATAATTATAATTTACCAAAATAAAAAACTTTAATTTTGAGAGAAAGAGAATCCTTTAAAAATTAACTTTTCCACATTTATAGTGTGCATTTTTCTTTCAGAATTTCTGTAGAAATTATTTATTTATACGCAATAAACTAGGTCATATATATCCAAAAATTGCAATTTATATACCTTAATATGAATACAAGTATATATAAATTATTTACGTGAGTATAAATACATAAATAAAAAACTACAATCATGAATGGAAATTTAAATTGTATATACGGAATATAAAGTATAACATTATATAATATAACATATAGTTGGAGATGATTAATACAATAATACTGAAACAAAACCGATATATAGATAAAAATTATACAATTATAATAAAAAAAGTTTTTGATTCAATGTATTCAATATATTTGATGACTACAGTTTTCAAAATTATCAAGATTATTACTGACCCTATATTTATTTTTATTGGAAGATGTTGATTCACCGTGTGGAAAGATGAAAGGAATATGGTCCGGGTGCGGTCAAAAAAAAAAAAAAAAAAACTCAAATAGTAAATATATACTATTTTAATGAGCCAACGTTTCGCCCCACGTTGCAGGGCTTCGTCAGGGCTAAAAAAGATACAAACACATAGTTACATAAGGAAAACAAAAACATAA
>NW_027105439.1:0-1381 GCF_000696795.3 Halyomorpha halys | reverse complement strand
TTCCTTCCATGATAAACTTCTCAACCACCCAAATCCACTTGTTTCTAACCTGGCTTCTCCTTCATTACCTAATAATCCTCCTAGGCGTCTGAAAAGGAGATGGCCTCGAGATCTTCTCCTCTACATATTTGTATCATGTCACTATGTCACCTACAGCAAATTTACTTGTTGTATATATCCGTATACAGTTGTAAATAACAATAAATAAATTATTAACATAAAATAAAAATTATTAATAAACTAAAATATTCATATTCCTTTGCATTATATAACTTCAAATTTTTATTTTATTTCTTTCATTATGTTATTTTTACTTATTCAATTACTTATGTATACATTTTATTTTCCACATATTTTATCACTTTAATTTTATTTTTTGTATGCAATGGTTGTTATCTTGTTCTTTATTCTTAGCCCTGATAAAGGCTATAAATTCTGGCCGAAACGTTAGCACGATTAAATAAGTTATTTCAACTTTCTTGCGCCCCAACCATGTTTTTTATAATTTACTGTTACCTTACTCTCTCATTTTATTTCCCAAAATACCTCCTTTTTATGTAATAATTTAAAAATTAATAAACATTTCAATTAACAATTAATTAATCTAAACACATAGATACTAATTTATTTAGGTTAAGGATGTAATAATAATTTCCTCGAAAGTGAAAGTGGAAAACAAATATCATTAGGCGACTCGCATATATTTATTTGTGTCGAGGAGACGGCATTAGGTTCGGGTTGACATATTTCTATATCATTGTAAAACACAAATATAGTAAATCAACAAAAAACAAATGTTAAAACCGTTAATGTCACAGTGTTGCCGAGACAAAACACATTAAATAACCGAGAATTTAATTTTAAAAGAGTAAAAATTAGAAAATATTTGAATTATGTTTATATAAAAAACTAAATAAGATGTAGTGAACAATGAAAATTTATATAAGAGGTATTGAGAAAAATTTTGTCGGTACAATAAATAAATAATAATATATTAGTTAAAAAATAAATTAGAATTAATACACAGCGAAGTGAGGCAGATCCCTACAATATAAACTCAGGGTTAAGCACACTGATATAAAACAATATCCACGGAATGGAGACTATATATTAGGATACTTTATATTAAGGAGATATTATTTTAAAGTAATATGTAAAAGTAATAATAAATAGTAACATTTAACATCATATTGCAGCTCCAGAAGAATGACATAACCCTAATTTTGTATGAACAAAGCCATTAAAAATATATATCAAAGAAGATAATTATTAAACATTGATTCATCTTGGAGAATCACTCTGAATTTCCCATTCACTACAAAAAATCATTATATACTATGATAAGACCAATTTGGACATATGAAATTGAGCTCTGGGGCTC
>NW_027105438.1:54587-58750 GCF_000696795.3 Halyomorpha halys | reverse complement strand
TGAACTTTTGAGGATATAATAAAGGCAGTTGAGATTTAACATGGATAGCAATTGATTTATTTAAACAATAAATATCAGCCTCAAGAAACAGAAAAGATCATATATATATAAGTTACAGCCTTAGTCAGCTGTTACTTTGATGTCAGCTGACTGAGGAGATCAGCTGATCGCATGTATATAAAGAGATGTACCGAGCCCAATAAAGTATAGTATTTTACAGCAGTTCAAGCGAGTTAGATCTTATTCCTTCTTCTCTTTTTTGACATTTTGCTTTCGCCAATACTTAACTTTATATATATATATATGATTGTTTTTTAATTAATTTATAAATAGAAGACAAAAAGGGGAACATTTTACATCATAAATAATAAATAAGTTTTTGTTTAGAAACTAGTAAGGATTAATTTCAACTCAACTAAGGATTGTAAGTGATTGTTAAGTAACGGGGACATTGCCCCAGTTTTTCTTTAAGGTGACCATAGAAGATGTTAATCGTCGTTAAACACAATTATCTTCAATTGATTACATGGAGAAATAATAAACAATAAATAGCAATACTCTTCTAATTAATTACTAACCTCCAGGGACATCATCAAGATAGATTAATCGTCACACTATTCCGCTTGTGATATGTGGAATCGCGCCAGACTGGGCATATCACTTACTAATCCGAGGGTTTATGTTTTGATTGATATTATTGTCCGATGTCAGGCTATTATAATCGCTACTCAAACCGTCGCTACTACTACCGAGTTAGTAACAATGATCTCATTAATGAATACTACTAAATACCCTATCAACAGACGATACGAACCCGTGCTCCGGGCAGACCGGACGGGATCTTCCGCACTAAAGCCTAGCACCTGCTACGTGATTAGACACACTAATTAATCAAGGCTTGTTAGTAATTCATTGCTAACCCGCGGAACCATAAATACAGGGCCGCCTGTCTCTCAGACACATCTGTGCTCAGTCCGGGATTTATCGCCGACTCATGCTGAATCCCAGGATACAAATACATTCCTATATATTTCCTAACAGGTTACCGTCTGTCCGGGAGGATCTGGCTGACAGTGTAATAAGGAAACTCTGAGGTGGTGATGGTGTCTCTTATAATTGGATCTTTAATCATAGATAAACACTTTCAACGTGCATTGAAAACCATCTACAACAATAAATGGAATTTTGAAATTGAAAAAATCTAGTTTGATGTGTGCATCACTAAATTTTTCTTACCACTTAAAATTAATCCCAGATCTAATATTTAAAATTAATCCTTAAGCATATTTATTTGTTTAGAATATTTTAAATTACTTTCTATCTCACTTTAGAACACTAGTAATAGAAATAATGAAGAAGTGAATTCACTCATTTCTTACAGAAAATATAAATAAATTAGATGAATAGAATAAATGAAGGAGAAATATATAATAAAATTAAATGCCATCTTCCATATGAAGCGTCCAAGCAAAAAACTCATAAAATCAAAAATTCAGACTTTAGTGGCGGTTTTTCGTTTGAATCTGCCTCTTTCCATTCCCTTATTATTATTATAATTGGCACGACAGACAATAGAGGTCCAAGGCCTCGCGCTATGTACGTAGGAAATACATCGCGCGTCTAATGACGAGTGGCTTTCATAGGGTGGGTAAGTCACTCCCACGCCTATTTTTGTGAGTGCCACCCATTGACTAACGGGCCACACAAATGCCCGAGGGGAGATTTTGAGTGAGTATTGTATAGTTATATGCTTGAAAAATCCCGGATAAGACCGGGTACTCGATCTCGTAACCTTTGGGTTGGCAGACAGATTCCATTTCTTTATATGCAATAATTAAAAAAAAGGCCAAGTTTTTGAAATAAAGTTTCCAAAATCCAATAATGTTTAAAAATTCACCTTGCTGATTTGACCATCAAGCGTTATATATACATTTGATTTGAACTGAATCAATACTCGTTGCTAATGCAGAGTACACATTACTTTAGTGGTAAAACTCGTGAAATCCAGATCTTTTTACTTTCGTTAACAGCCGCCTATCGATACTTTTTAAATATTTCATGTTTTGTATCCTTTTTGAAACCATAATGAACTTATGTTGTTTCAAAATTTAATAAATCCTTCATCCAGCAGAAAATAAATAGTTAAATAACACAAAAACAACAACAAATAAAGGAAAGAAATGATGAAATTGGACTCAGAACGAACTTTTTTAATTAAAAATCTCTCATTTTTTATACAACATTCTAACAATTATTTCAAAAAGTAAATTTTACAAATCTTTTTCTTTCTCTGTAAAAAATTTGACTTGACATTTGAATGACATTTAAAAAGTTTTACTATGTGCCAACTAATATGGAGGTATATGCAAGTATAAACTGATTATTGTCTTAGCAACCAGGAAAACAATTAGTTTATAAATTCTGCTTCTATCTAAGCCTTTTCGCCACTATCAATTGCCCCCAACGATTTTATAGTTTTATAAGTTTTCTTAAGGTATATAATACATCTATATTACTAAACGTATTTCATAATTTAGAAGGCTACCCAACGCTGAATTAAGGGAATTGCACCAGGTAAATATAATTCAGATTATAGCATTGCGGCGTGTAAAGTTGTGGAGCTTAGTAACGAGCAGATACTTAAATTGTTAATAAACACTGAACCGACGAAAGATATTGGACCAAAGTTGTGATATTATTGCAATGTTCAGTTAAAAATTAAAAACTGTACAGCTAAAACCCATGAAGGGTCAGGGGTTCAGTTCTTTGTAAGGGTGTGCTATTACTAGACCTACAGTTGTGGAAGGAGGTGATATGGTCAGTATTACGCTCGACCGTCAGATTTTTACGCAATAAAGAGTACCCAATTTACGAGGCTGAGTGGACCAGAGGAGGGCTCCAGAATCCACAAGAGTTGACTCACGGCTACAATGTAAAAGAAAACAATTTTCTGATTCAAACTGGGGTCCTTGGAGTTAGTAGTAACGTGCCTTACCACGGTGCTACCGCGCTTCCTTTGTTCAATTAGTAATAAGAAAAAGTTAATGTTATTTTTAAATAAGCGTATGTTTGTTGTCTAAGTAAAATTTTGATAATCTACCCAATCCTGTCATATACGGCTGCCAATAGGGAAACTTTCATTATATACGGGATATTAGAAATTGATTATAATCTGAAACAAAATGACATTTTGATACTGACTAAAAAACTTTAATTAATTTAATTTGAACAGATCAGATGGAAAAATAATTTTAAAAAAATATTGATCACTTATACTGGTTGCGAAAATATTCCGATTAGAATTAAAGAGAGAAAAAAACCTTTCCTGTGTTTTGAATCTGTAATTTTCTTAATGCAAGGGAATAAAATATCGCCACTTGGGGTCCATTTGCAACTGCTCCCCTCTTCTTAATAATTGTCCTAACAACTATTACCCACCCTCTTCAAATATATACTGATTAATATATTAAACAATGCCTTTAATTTATAGATTTATTATTTTAAACTAAGATAATCCCGAAAAAATTATGCTTATATTAAATATTATATATATTGTTATATAATGCTTCTTATTATTATTCATAAGCTTTTTAACTCTTCTGTGACGTATTACAATACAAACAGTTCATTTCAATTAAAACAACTAAAATGTTTCATTTGAAAGCACAAAAACAAATTTTTTTGAAAAAAACCAAAATAAAAAAAAGATAGAAAAAACAACCTATGTTCAATATCAATATTTTTTTTTAACAAAGTAGAAAAATAAATAATGAAAATATTTATTAATTTGTATACTTGGAAAAACCTTATATTATTAATTATTACTAATTTATTTATAATGAACTAAAATTTAACTAAAAGACTGTTGATGAGAAGGCGTTCTGATTATTTTAATGAGAACCTTCATCTGGATTGATTATTGAGTGGGAATCTGCACATTAGTCCAGCAGCATTATCTAGGGCAGAGTTTCTGTACAGATAAACATTCTAGATAATCATAAAAGAGAACTATCAACAAAACTTTGGTTGATTCTCCTTATTCAAGAACATTGGAGGACCCATGCAACAAAACTTTTGGTATTATAAAATAAGCGCAAAACCATATAAGGTTGATTAATCAATAACAGGCAATTTTAAAGTCCAAATTGAATAATATAGTTTCC
>NW_027105438.1:46846-54537 GCF_000696795.3 Halyomorpha halys | reverse complement strand
CAGTAAAACATAGTAATAATTGTTTAAATAAATGAATTGGTATCCATGTTAAGCCTCAACCCTCTTTATTATATCATAAACAGTAAACGTTTCGGCCAATTCGGCTGACTTCAAGGACAATCTAACAATTAACCGCTTTTATTGTAACAATTTTAAAAGCTAATAATATTAATAATAATTTAGCATACCTTAAATATATATTTACATCTCACATTCAATTTATTAAAAACATTTTGCAGGCTATTCCTTCCAGTTCATTACTTCATCAAATACAAATTAATAGGGAATCATTTTAATTATTCATAAGCTTATGTCGTTTAGATCACAAACGATATCAACTATCTTATGAATTGATAATTATTTATCTTAATAATAATTAATAATTATTAATGTTAATAAATTGTTTATAAGGAGTAAACTAATACATAAGGTATGAAACTAATAATATAATATATAATAATATTATTGTTAAAATTGATACAAATAAACGTATAATAAAAGCTGTGAATTGTTAGATTGTCCTTGAGGAGGCCGAAACGTTGAACTTTTGAGGATATAATAAAGGCAGTTGAGATTTAACATGGATAGCAATTGATTTATTTAAACAATAAATATCAGCCTCAAGAAACAGAAAAGATCATATATATATAAGTTACAGCCTTAGTCAGCTGTTACTTTGATGTCAGCTGACTGAGGAGATCAGCTGATCGCATGTATATAAAGAGATGTACCGAGCCCAATAAAGTATAGTATTTTACAGCAGTTCAAGCGAGTTAGATCTTATTCCTTCTTCTCTTTTTTGACATTTTGCTTTCGCCAATACTTAACTTTATATATATATATATGATTGTTTTTTAATTAATTTATAAATAGAAGACAAAAAGGGGAACATTTTACATCATAAATAATAAATAAGTTTTTGTTTAGAAACTAGTAAGGATTAATTTCAACTCAACTTAGGATTGTAAGTGAATGTTAAGTAACGGGCACATTGCCCCAGTTTTTCTTTAAGGTGGCCATAGAAGATGTTAATCGTCGTTAAACACAATTATCTTCAATTGATTACATGGAGAAATAATAAACAATAAATAGCAATACTCTTCTAATTAATTACTAACCTCCAGGGACATCATCAAGATAGATTAATCGTCACACTATTCCGCGTGTGACATGTGGAATCGCGCCAGACTGGGCATATCACTTACTAATCCGAGGGTTTATGTTTTGATTGATATTATTGTCCGATGGCTGGCTATTATAATCGCTACTCAAACCGTCGCTACTACTACCGAGTTAGTAACAATGATCTCATTAATGAATACTACTAAATACCCTATCAACAGACGATACGAACCCGTGCTCCGGGCAGACCGGACGGGATCTTCCGCACTAAAGCCTAGCACCTGCTACGTGATTAGACACACTAATTAATCAAGGCTTGTTAGTAATTCATTGCTAACCCGCGGAACCATAAATACAGGGCCGCCTGTCTCTCAGACACATCTGTGCTCAGTCCGGGATTTATCGCCGACTCATGCTGAATCCCAGGATACAAATACATTCCTATATATTTCCTAACAGGTTACCGTCTGTCCGGGAGGATCTGGCTGACAGTGTAATAAGGAAACTCTGAGGTGGTGATGGTGTCTCTTATAATTGGATCTTTAATCATGGATAAACACTTTCAACGTGCATTGAAAACCATCTACAACAATAAATGGAATTTTGAAATTGAAAAAATCTAGTTTGATGTGTGCATCACTAAATTTTTCTTACCACTTAAAATTAATCCTAGATCTAATATTTAAAATTAATCCTTAAGCATATTTATTTGTTTAGAATATTTTAAATTACTTTCTATCTCACTTTAGAACACTGGTAATAGAAATAATGAAGAAGTGAATTCACACATTTCTTACAGAAAATATAAATAAATTAGATGAATAGAATAAATGAAGGAGAAATATATAATAAAATTAAATGCCATCTTCCTTATGAAGCGTCCAAGCAAAAAACTCGTAAAATCGAAAATTCAGTCTTTTGTGGCGGTTTTTCGTTTGAATCTGCCTCTTTCCATTTCCTTATTATTATTATAATTGGCGCGACAGAGAATAGAGGTCCAAGGCCTCGTGCTATGTACGTAGGAAATACATCGCGCGTCTAATGACGAGTGGTTTTCATAGGGTGGGTTCGTTTCTCCCACGCCTATTTTTGTGAGTGCCACCCATTGGCTAACGGGCCTCACAAATGCCCGGGGGGAGGTTTTGAGTGAGTATTGTATAGTTATATGCTTGAAAAATCCCGGATAGGACCGGGTACTCGATCTCGTAACCTTTGGGTTGGCAGACAGATTCCATTTCTTTATATGAAATAATTAAAAAAAAGGCCAAGTTTTTGAAATAAAGTTTCCAAAATCCAATAATGTTAAAAAATTCACCTTGCTGATTTGACCATCAAGCGTTATATATACATTTGATTTGAACTGAATCAATACTCGTTGCTAATGCAGAGTACACATTACTTTAGTGGTAAAACTCGTGAAATCCAGATCTTTTTACTTTCGTTAACAGCCGCCTATCGATACTTTTTAAATATTTCATGTTTTGTATCCTTTTTGAAACCATAATGAACTTATGTTGTTTCAAAATTTAATAAATCCTTCATCCAGCAGAAAATAAATAGTTAAATAACACAAAAACAACAACAAATAAAGGAAAGAAATGATGAAATTGGACTCAGAACGAACTTTTTTAATTAAAAATCTCTCATTTTTTATACAACATTCTAACAATTATTTCAAAAAGTAAATTTTACAAATCTTTTTCTTTCTCTGTAAAAAATTTGACTTGACATTTGAATGACATTTAAAAAGTTTTACTATGTGCCAACTAATATGGAGGTATATGCAAGTATAAACTGATTATTGTCTTAGCAACCAGGAAAACAATTAGTTTATAAATTCTGCTTCTATCTAAGCCTTTTCGCCACTATCAATTGCCCCCAACGATTTTATAGTTTTATAAGTTTTCTTAAGGTATATAATACATCTATATTACTAAACGTATTTCATAATTTAGAAGGCTACCCAACGCTGAATTAAGGGAATTGCACCAGGTAAATATAATTCAGATTATAGCATTGCGGCGTGTAAAGTTGTGGAGCTTAGTAACGAGCAGATACTTAAATTGTTAATAAACACTGAACCGACGAAAGATATTGGACCAAAGTTGTGATATTATTGCAATGTTCAGTTAAAAATTAAAAACTGTACAGCTAAAACCCATGAAGGGTCAGGGGTTCAGTTCTTTGTAAGGGTGTGCTATTACTAGACCTACAGTTGTGGAAGGAGGTGATATGGTCAGTATTACGCTCGACCGTCAGATTTTTACGCAATAAAGAGTACCCAATTTACGAGGCTGAGTGGACCAGAGGAGGGCTCCAGAATCCACAAGAGTTGACTCACGGCTACAATGTAAAAGAAAACAATTTTCTGATTCAAACTGGGGTCCTTGGAGTTAGTAGTAACGTGCCTTACCACGGTGCTACCGCGCTTCCTTTGTTCAATTAGTAATAAGAAAAAGTTAATGTTATTTTTAAATAAGCGTATGTTTGTTGTCCAAGTAAAATTTTGATAATCTACCCAATCCTGTCATATAGGGCTGCCACTAGGGAAACTTTTATTATATACGGGATATTAGAAATTGATTATAATCTGAAACAAAATGACATTTTGATACTGACTAAAAAACTTTAATTAATTTAATTTGAACAGATCAGATGGAAAAATAATTTTAAAAAAATATTGATCACTTATACTGGTTGCGAAAATATTCCGATTAGAATTAAAGAGAGAAAAAAACCTTTCCTGTGTTTTGAATCTGTAATTTTCTTAATGCAAGGGAATAAAATATCGCCACTTGGGGTCCATTTGCAACTGCTCCCCTCTTCTTAATAATTGTCCTAACAACTATTACCCACCCTCTTCAAATATATACTGATTAATATATTAAACAATGCCTTTAATTTATAGATTTATTATTTTAAACTAAGATAATCCCGAAAAAATTATGCTTATATTAAATATTATATATATTGTTATATAATGCTTCTTATTATTATTCATAAGCTTTTTAACTCTTCTGTGACGTATTACAATACAAACAGTTCATTTCAATTAAAACAACTAAAATGTTTCATTTGAAAGCATAAAAACAATTTTTTTTTAAAAAAACCAAAATAAAAAAAAGATAGAAAAAACAACCTATGTTCAATATCAATATTTTTTTTTAACAAAGTAGAAAAATAAATAATGAAAATATTTATTAATTTGTATACTTGGAAAAACCTTATATTATTAATTATTACTAATTTATTTATAATGAACTAAAATTTAACTAAAAGACTGTTGATGAGAAGGCGTTCTGATTATTTTAATGAGAACCTTCATCTGGATTGATTATTGAGTGGGAATCTGCACATTAGTCCAGCAGCATTATCTAGGGCAGAGTTTCTGTACAGATAAACATTCTAGATAATCATAAAAGAGAACTATCAACAAACCTTAATTAAAATTAGTTTTAAAGAGTCAAATATCTAAGTGAATAGTTTTTTTTTTTTAATTACTAGCCTACTTCAAGAACATTGGAGAACCCATGCAACAAAATTTTTGGTATTATAAAATAAGCGAAAAACAATATAAGGTTGATTAATCAATAACAGACAATTTTCAAGTCCAAATTGAATAATATAGTTTCCTAACTAACTAAGGATAACTATAATATATTCTACATTTATAAGATGATTCATGATAAGTACACATACAAATATTTTACAATAATTCTCATTAATTTGGCTTTCCAATAGTAATATTTTTTGCATTTAAATTTGTTCTAAGTTAATTTTCATACATATGTATGGTAAGTATGAAAATTAACTCTTGGAAAAAATGTTAACGCTCTCCAAAAAATTGGAACCTTACAAAAATTATTTCAGTTAATTTTTTAATGAGTCAGAATGTAGGGTATTTCATAATATCATTCAGAAGTAAAGTAGTTTCAAATTCCAAAGTAATTCTTCAGATAAAGAAATGTTTTTATTTATTTCTTTATTGTCATTTACAACTGCATATACATAAAAATACATCTAGTAAATTTGAGGGTAGATTATAATGGTATGATACAAGCTTGTAGAGAAACTATCTAGTAATAGCACTCTAGTAACATTTCTACATTAGAAGGTCTCGGGGTCATCTTCTTTTCAGGCGTCTCGGAAGATTATCAGGATTGGAAGGGGAAGCAAGGTTAGAAACTAGTGGATTTGGGTTGTTAGTAAATTTCTAATGGTAGGATGGATATCTGGTTCGGTTATATATGGAACAATAAGGTCTTAATGGATGATTTTATTAGTTACAAAGTATTGAGCAAAGCATTGAGGATGATAGGGAAAATTTCAAATAAAAATAGAGGAATTGTAATTATTTCCGAGATTCCGAAATTTAACAATAAAAAAAATTAGTATACACTACGATAATCAGATCAATTTGGACATATGGAATTGAGCTCTGGGGCTCCACTAAACCATCAAATTCTTCCCGCATCCAATCCAAAATCCTACGTAAAATCCTTGATGCTCCTTATTACGTTACAAATAAACTCATTCACAAAGACCTTAACCTCCCATTCGTTGTAGATTTGGATAAAACAGATATGCGTGTCTTCATTCGAAACTCCTTACTTAACCATCCTAACCCATTAATTCTTAATCTTTCATCCTTAACAATCCCTGATAATCCTCCGAGGCGTCTGAAAAGAAGATGGCCACGGGACCTTCTAATTTAAATTAATGTTTGAAGTACCACCAATAGGTGGTTCCTTCCCAAGATTTTCAAGTGAATATGAAACATTCAACATATTTACTTATTGTATTATTTTGTAGAGTTGTAAATTACATTAAATAAATAAATAAATAAATAAAAACAATCTAAAAGTTTTAAACGTGACGTTGGTCACCACCTTCCACTCTTCTCCCTTTAACGCAAGCCAGCAGAAAAGTTAAAATAACATATAGTATATTTTTAATTTTTATTGTTGTGGTTAGACGCAGGTAATGTTCATTTGTTTTTTATATTCTATAATGACTAATAAATGTTATATTTATAAAATGATAACTGAAATTTAATAACTTAATTGTAATCCATTATTAAATGATTTTATACAGTTTATTTTAACATTATTATGTTTTGTCATTGCATATATTTACCTACGACAACAGGTGATACAATTTTAATATTAGATTTTAAGAATATTCAGATGTTTTTATTTGTAGAAATCCAATTTTTGTTAAAAATATGGAGTTTATTGAGAATCACCATTGAAAAAATGAGAAATGCCGAGCAATAGACCTTATTCATTTTAAAAACCCTTATAATGAAGATATAAAATTTTCGTAACGATTGTTCCAGCCTTGAACAACAAAAGGACATTCAGAATACAGTCAATACTTCCTTCTTCCCTCAAGTTTGGATGTCAGTGCCAAAAAGAACTTTAAATTTTAAAGTTGAACTTTCAGTGGATGAAATGCCGTTGTAAAGTTGTCATTGTAGACTACCTAATTTCAGCGTTTAATAAATCAGATCAATTATTTGCAAAGTAATAACTTCATTACTTGGCTATTCATTGTTAAACTTTGTATCCTTCAACTGCCATATTTACTTAATCAAGTTGCTTTCTCTCACTGAGTATTGATTTTAGTGTTTCACTGGATCCAGGGTTGGGTTGGGGTAGGTTCGGATGAATTACTACTGTATTTTTTCTGTATCTTTAGTTTCAGTTTGAAGTTATTACAGGATCTTAGGAGATGTAGACCTGAGGATTGTGGTAGGCCGATCTAGCAGATTTCACAAACTTAATGATCTCCAACCTTTGTTGTTGTGAACCTGATCAGTGATAATAATAGCATATTCTTTTTGATTAGGGTGATTTAATGTGTTGAGCTAAGGTTTGCTGTAGGGTTCAAATTGAATACTTTTTTAACATTTTTATTCAATATTTTAACATTTGTTCAAAATATAAGGCAAAGATGGGATAAAATTAGCTACTCATGAACCCTTATTCATGAATGAACTATTGTAAATAAATATCGTTTCACTGAAAAGCTATTAGTTTTATCAATAGCTAATTTTTGTCCGTCTTTGATATAAGGTACGTGCATTTTATATTTTTATTTTTAACAACAGAGCCAGTTAATAGTAATAAGAATAATGATAATACTCGAGTTAAAAACATAGTGATTGTGTAAATATTCTTTTATTGAAATTTGTCAATAAAACCCCCAAAAAAATTGTAATATTTAAGAAGTAAGCTTGAATTAGTTTATTTTTATTATTTAAAAAATTCTATAAAATCAACCAGAGTATTTTTATGGTAATGGCGGAGCACTCAAGCCGACTCAAAGGAACTGGAAAATAGAAAACAGTTCTGATATTTCCATGATATAAGTTATATAGGATATAATTCAGTTTTTAAGTCATTATTAGATCTATAATATATACCAACATATATAGTTTTTTTTTATTTTATTACTAATTGATCTTCAAGAACTTCAAAAACATGCATTATTACCAGCAAAATGTTATTGTATATATACAAAGATAGTAAAATGGATAAGCCACTGGACTAATAAAACCAAACCCG
>NW_027105438.1:40241-46796 GCF_000696795.3 Halyomorpha halys | reverse complement strand
AAGAGCTATTTACGTCCAATAGTTCTCGAGATATAGCTATTTAAAAGCAAAATTTCTTAAAAATCTTCTGAAAGATTAGTAGTTAGCTAATTTATTTTAAGAAATCTATATCTCAGGAACTATGAGACTTACAGATGTCTATTAGAACTCAAATTAAAGCTAGTTTAATGGACTATAAATGAGTTTATGACCTTTACCTTTGTAGGAATAGTAGTTTTCATGATATTTGCTAAAGTTAATGCTAAAGTTATAAAGTTCCATTTATGAAAAACTTTATTTCAGAAACCATTGGACGTACAGATGTGTTGTTCCTACTTTTTGAGATATAGAGCTCCGCATGAAAAATTAGTTTATTTTATCGCTTTGAAGCAGCTGCCATTTTTTATTTCCTCTACCTATACTTGGCAGACTCATGAATTTTGACTAGTAATTATACATAGTTTTCATTAAAGATTACTTTCTATTAAGAAATTGGGGTGAGATAACTGCCTTTTTTCTCCTCTTCGGCTATTGTGCTATTATGTATTAGATAAGAGCACCATTAGTACTATTAAGATAATTACGTTCATAGTAAATGTTCAATAAAAAAAAAAAAAAAAAATTCTTGCTAAAACATCACAATAAATAATAGCCATCCTTCAGTTCCCCACCAAAAGTTTCCAGGAAGATCAATAAATTTATTTTTTGAACAGCCATTTGGCTTAATTCATTATTTTCAAATAGCTGCGGGCTCTCTCCTCCCCTTTGTGCGGATGACAGCTTCTTTCATCCCTAAAGGACGTAATATAATAGCATTGAAAAGATCCTAATTTTAAAATATTCCTGGTAGGAGTCCCTAAGGAGGTTTTTAACATCAGTAAGCTATCTTTGCTGTTTTAAAGTTTTATTTTATTTCATTTTAATATATTTTTTGTTTAGTATCATGAAAACGCAATATAATGAAGTTCCAATGAAGGTAAGATGAAGAAAAAAAAGATATATATAGTCACCAAAATAAGATTTTTAAAATTAACCAATCAAATTATTTTCGCTGCTGAATTCAGACTAGTCTTAACATTCTATACTGATCTTAACAGTTCCAAAAAACCATCTTATCAAAGAAACTTTAAAAAATCTATACCATAAAATTATTTTTACTTCACGACATATAAAACGCGTCGACCGGAGTATTGAGCAAAATGTAATTAAAATTACAATAGCTGTAATTTTGAATACCAGAAATACGAATACAAATGATTGTAATCAGTTTATTAGCTACTTAATGGGCCAGTGTAATTATGTGCATGTTAATTAATTGTAATTAGCAATTGAAATCTTACGTTAATATTACGTAATTTCAAGAATTACAAGTAATAGCAATTAATTGTTAACTATTCGATACCTACTTTATGAAAATTGGTAGACAAAAAAATATTATGTCGAAGTTTTATAACAAAATCCAAGCTGGTCCGGACCGCTTCTTCTCACTGCGTTGACTGACAAAAGTGAAAACTAAAATATCACCTATTCAAAATATTACTCCCGTCTAACGCGTACCAGCAAATGCTAGATCAGTAAAGGTGGGGCTAGCAAGATTATAACGTGCTATTTGTGACATAGACGAGAGGTTATGACGTCAGGTATACGTGAAGCGTTTGATGCCCACAACATTGAAGGGCTGTTGAAATGAATATATTATATAAACAAATAATATGCTCAAATATGCATACCCGAGATTTTCAGAAATCAATCAATAGAAGCTGTCAAATAAAATAATATATTATTATTAATGCTTCTAAATATATTTTATTTGTGACAACTTACCTGTAATTAACAGTTCTCTAATTCTAAATATCCTTACAAGATTTGAAAGCTTATTCATAAAAAAAAAAAAACCATAGGTTCATCGATAAAATTTCAATAAAATTCTAGCATATTTTTTATAAAAGCATAATAATAATTTAGAGAAATAAAAATTATTTTATTAAAAAAAAAATACACAGGGGATTGGAGAAGCAGACAATTTCTCGACGAACTGATCAGTTTACCCATTCCGAGAGAGGGCCCCTTTGAGTTAAACTGAGTTTATTTGAAGTTAAAGTTAAAAAGTTAAACTGAGATAATAAGTTTTGTCAGTTTAGGCGCGGTCCTAAGTATAATCCAGAGAGATCAAAGGAAGCATTTCTGTTTATTTGCAGGGAATCGTTTGACTGTAACGGCAGAATATTACCCCTTTGTCTGTCTTGAACACTCCCGGCTTGATACGTTAAAGTAGATAAATATAACGTTTAATGTTGAGAAAAGAGGATATTCCGATGTAAAAATGTTTTATTTCTTCATCCTGCTCAATTCAGAGTTTATTTTACAATCCTATTTAGAGGGGTTGTCAATTTTTTTTTTTTTTGAAATGTGCATATGACAAGGTATCTCGCACGAGCACATTACTGTGTAAAGGAGCGTCTCAAGAGTGGTGGATGGTCAGAGGAAATTCATTGTAGTTCCAATGGACTCGCTGACCAACAATGAGAGTGGCCGCCCAGTTATTTTGAATTACGTATTCTATAGCTAGATTGAAAGATATAGGTGATATAGAATCTCCTTGTTTTAAATCCGACCGAACCTAGAACTTATTAACTTCTTTGGGATTCTCTGTACAAATCAAAATATTATATAGTTTCTGGTGGTCAATAGAATTGTAAGCCTTTTTTAAATCTATGAAAAGCTGATAAATTACCCCGTTGTATTCCAGTTTTGTCTAAAATAATTTACGTAAGCAAACAATTTGATCAATAGTTCAACGATTTCGCCTAAAACCATATTGGTAATATCCGATAACTTCTTCAAAGCATTCTGGGATTCAAATTAAGTAAATATTTATTACAATCCGTCCTAGGCTCTTTATTTTGATTTGGAATAGGAAAAGATTCCTTCTATTTCTGAGACATTGTCTTAATTTTCAAAGTCATCTTAACCAAAAGAAAATTTTTAGAAAATTCAGTTTCACACATGTTTTTATTGGTTCACTAGACGTATTGTCATTTCCCGCTACTTTATATGATTTTAATTTGGTTTTTCTACCAACGGTTTAGCATTCTGGTATTCAGTTGGAGGAAATAGACATATATCCCTTATTCAGAAGTACTTTTCTGGTTATGTGAAGGTTTCTTTAACGAATCCAATATATCTACCGGATTATCTAAAATATTTTTATCTCTTATTTCTGTCTATAAATACACTTAATTTGATGTTTAAAATTGGTAGAAGCATAAATTATGCCTTTTAAATAATATGGTATCGTAAGGAGAATTTATTTCACACTTCTTCATTACAAAAAAAAAATAATAAAAAATAAAAACTTCTCAAAAACAATTTAAATAGCCTTTTCCTTAAAACAAGAAAACAGCCCTCTGTGTTAGGGCCTGAGCTCCAAGCTACAGCAGAAAGGTTGTACCTTATTCATAGCATGTATATCCCTCATTATGAAAAGTAAACTTGGGCATAAGGAAACAATTCCCTTAATTCTGCTGGATAAATTCCCTTCCTCAGGGTTTGCGCAACTTAAACTTCTCAAGTTTTTGTAACCGCCCCCTTCCTCTTGAAGCAGAGCTCAAAGCTTCACCGAGGGCTCGGACGATTCCACTTCAGGTTTGCATCACACAGGATCCTAAATAAAATGGAATGGAAAAAAAAGGTAAACTGATAACGGCGGGGCAGGATAAGGCTCCACACAGCAATTACGTTAAAATCCCTACTTTTTCCCCTGTTTCAGGTAATTCCCCAGGGAAAAGAGGGATGGGGTGGGAGGAGGTGGCTGTGATACGTGAACACTCTCAGATAACGAGCCCCTTCCTCTAATTACTGGCCCCTTTCATTTTAGGATGACGGTAGATTTTGTTCCTCATGTGATCCTTTAAATTTTTTTTTTTCTTTTGAGAATAGAAGTTCTTGTTGCCTCCTTTCCGGAACGCGAGAGTCCGGCACGAAACAAGCGAAGCGAAATAGGAAAGTACCCATTAAAGGATTATTAAATACAGGGATTCCTCAGTGAGTATGTTGAATCCTATCTTGTCCTTTAATGCCCTTTGCTAGCTTTATCAGACAAATAAGCCTTTGGAAAGACCAGCGTTCCTTTTAGTGTTTGCTGCTTTTGTTGAACATAAAGTCAAGCTTTAAAATTATCATTCATTACTCGTGTAACACTTCTGAGTTTGTATTCTATTAAATCGAAAAGTTATTCATGGTGTTATAAGAACACATTTTTCAAATCTATATGTTTAATAAAAATATTAGTTTATGTCCTGAGTAAGAACTTAATGATGTAGTAACATTAAGATGGCCGGGTTGCGGAGATAATGAAACGAGAAAATTAATTGAAAGCAATGGAATGATAATAGTTAAAAGGTATGCTTGGTGGTTAATGCCAAAAAAACCCCAACATCCGCCACCGGTTTACCTTAAGCTTACAGTGAAATAATTAAACATAAATGTAAATGGATCAACTCAAAGCAGTCTATACCAGTTTAGCCTGATTGGCAGATTTATATTCTGACTAGTATCAGGAATTCATTTCAATACTGAGTGGTTTTGAGGAGCTTCTTCGAAACCCCAGTTCCCACTTTAGACAATCCAAATTACTTTGTGCAATATACCAGCGAAGATTTAGAGGTACAACCCAGTGATAGGGAGTAGTGAAACTAATTAGGCTCAGCTACTGACTACCAAAGTTGAGTCTGTTGTGATTTCGTTGTAAGTATTAAAAAAAAATTGTGATATTAATTAATTTTTATCAATGTTAGATTGAAATTGCTACAATTTAACTTTTTAATTGCAAGAGGACAATTTGTTATTAAGTTCTCTGTAATAGTTCTTCATTATATAGTGGGTTTAGAATAAAATGTATTGTATGGCGTCGAATCCAAAACTAACTAAGTATAATAAAGGAAGTTTTATGTACCAAGAGATAATTCTTTATTAAGTAGAAAAGTTTATTACTAAGTAAAAGAAATAAAATTGTGTTTTAGAATTCTGATAAGAGTAATATGAAACCCTTTTGGGGTTATATCAACACGATTTTGGAAAGCCAGTTGATTACGGATCTAAATAAAGGCACTATACGAACATGAAAAATGTTTTAAATATTAGATTCTTTTTTAATAATGGTCCATTTTATATATATAGATATATATATATATACAAATATCAACATTTAATCGATTAATTATAAATATTTAAACGAATGAATATTGGTGGTTAAATTTATTAAGTATCTATATTTATATAAATTTAAAATCGATGTAACCGATTTAGATATCAATGATGATATCTATACTAATAACTATATTAGTATAGATATTACTATCCATCAGTAATATTTTCTAGTATTAAATATATATGCTATCGGATGTTTGTATTTTTTTAAATGTTTTCTAAATCTCTGATAAAATTAACTTCGACAAAATATTGAGTATGTTGATAGGCATTATTAGGTCAGGTTTATTTTTTATTCTATTTTTTATTTCTTAAAAATGTTAACATTTCTTTTGTGTACCAATTACATATGTAATTTTTAATTAATTTTAGAACATTCTGTACCTTTTTTTTGTTTAATGTACTTTATCACTGAATTGTTATAACTTATAATCACAAATTCAATAATTAAAAAATGAACACAAAAGCACCGACAACATGAGTTCACAATAAGTATTGTAAAAGAGGAGGATCTCAGGAATTATTTATATTTGAACAAATAATACATTATATACTTTATGGGGAAATTGTTGGAGAAAGCTCAAGAGATTTAAATATAAATATAGTGTTCTAGCATGCTAGAGAGTTCAAATTGAAAAAAAATAGATAAGATATCCACAAATGAAGACATCCTTGATCAGTTCTGATCCGCAAATCATTCCTGAGGCCACAGTATTCCCAACAATGAGTTTAGTCGTTCTCTCAACGTTTATTATGACTCTTTTTTAGGAATATAGGTCTTCTTCAGTATCTGGTAGACTTCATAACAAAAGTGAAGAGATATAAGAACCTTCGGACTGAAATATACTGCCTTCTCAACTAAGGATTAATAATATTAATAATAGTGAATGTATTGTTAATTCATATACAAGAATTTATTCAGGTATAAATAAAGAATAACAAATAAAAAAAAATAAACCGAATAGCATTGGTTGGGTATAAAGAGCAGGATTCTAGGAAGTGAAACCTACAATTTTCGATTACAGCCTCAGGCACCGGATTTTCTCTGAGAGCCAAAAAAAAAAAAGAAAAATCAATAAAAGGCTCTAGAACAAAGAAAGTTAGATGAAACAGACAAATGGGAGGAATAAGGTTCCTAGGGTGAATACAAAAGAGATAAAGAACGGTTTTACAGAGAGCCGTGCCCCGCCCAGCTCCAGGCTCTGAGTACATTTCATTTAAACGGCCTCTTTGATTGCTCACTTTTCCGGTAACTCACCTGTGAAATCCCTTTTCAAATTGGAAAATTAGGCGTTTTTAATTTTATCTAACAACTCACCTGAGAAACTGATCCACCGCCCTTTTCCCAGATAACCTGGAATGGGGAAA
>NW_027105438.1:36145-38336 GCF_000696795.3 Halyomorpha halys | reverse complement strand
ACAAGAAACTGCTCGTAGATTCCGATTGCTACAACATTTACTTGACAAACGCTCTAAACTTCCCATTCACTACAAAAATTAGTATACACTACGATAATCAGACCAATTTGGACATATGGAATTCATCTCTGGGCTCCACCAAACCATCAAATTCCTCCCGCATTCAATCCAAAATCCTACGTAAAATCCTTGATGCTCCTTATTACGTTACAAATAAACTCATTCACAAAGACATTTATTGTTAACCAACGTTTCGCCCACTTAACAGGGCGTCAAAGGACTAAGTCTTCCTTTTCCTCACTCTGTTATCTCATCTTCAAGCAGACAGCACTGATGAAGCCCTGCAAAGTGAGGCGAAACGTTCGTTAACAATAAATAGTGTTCTTTTACTTCTTTGATACCTTTATTTACCGCCACCCGGACTATCTTCATACAAATTATAATTCGATTTGATCATGAATATACTTGTATACTATACTGTATACATGCTCTCTAGAGTCTGTAGGAGGTTTTCTCCAATAATATTCTCTTTGTTTAGTAAGGTAGGTCATAGGGGAAAGTTCTTAGAACTCGTGCGTCGCCCTCGGAAGATTTTCTAAGAGTGCCTTGTATGTTTACTATTTGGCGATCCATCTTATCTCCTTAGTTTCCATTGGTTGAAATTATTTAAGAACTATTCCCGCTTCAATTATTTGTCCCCTCTAACCTTTAACCGAATAAAAAATAAATCTGTACCCCTACAATCCATGAAGCGTTGATGGTACAGTAGTTTGTAAGAAAGTACTGTTACTAGACCAACGGCCATTCAAGGAGGTGATTTGGTCAAAATCACGCTCAACCACCAGATTCTTAACTAATCAAGGGTACCTAATTTATGGGGCCGGGTCGATCCTAGGAGGGCTCTAGAACCAACAGGGTTGACTCACGAATACAGTGTAACAGAAAAAATTTTTCGGCCCAGCCAGATTTGAACCCAGGTCTTTGGAGTTAGTAGCATCGTGCCTTACCATAAAGCCACTGCGCTCCCATGTATATGTATACATGACACATAAATATATATGTATTGAACGAGTGGAAGTCACCAAGCTATTACTGCATATTTTAACGTAGATATAACAATTACACTCAGAAAATGTATTGTAGCATGAACTGTTATACGGAAATCTCTTTTTTCCCTCCGACTGCCTACATTAAGGTTCTGCAGGGGTAAGAGCTCGTTAGGATTAGTGGAGGAGAAGACAGGGCAACATTGTCCCGGAGGAGTTTGCCTTGGTCCTGATGAAAAGCACACACACCTCAAGGAGCTTTAATTGTGTCAATGAGTTGCTCTGTTTACCTTTCGGTCCATTACAGCCTCCTGTCTTCCTCGGGCCCTTAGGGAGGGGGGAGACATTCATTAAAGCGGGAAATGTTTAAAATTCTTGCTTATAATTAGGCCTGCCGAGATTCCCCTGCTTCGAGGTAACGAGGTCGGGAGCCCGTTATATTATTTACATTAGACGGGCAGTGTTTACTTTTCGCAAAAATCAACTCATCTTGTTAACGTCATTTAGATTAACATGCACCGTTGGGGTTGTATAAGCACATTTAAATTATAGCAAGGATAGTGTTAATGATATATTAGTAGTCGGATCTTAAAATGATCAGAAATATAGTGTATCTCAAATTGGAAAATTAGGCGTTTTTAATTTTATCTAACAACTCACCTGAGAAACTGATCCACCGCCCTTTTCCCAGATAACCTGGAATGGGGAAATACAACGTTAAAATAATTCATTAATTATAAACATACGCAATATTCATTTTTAACATCACAAAATAATATTCATACTTACATAGTTATATATAAAATTAAAATATACTGGTGTGCATGAATATAAAATGTTTTTAGGACATGTTCAATGTATACAAATTGAATGTCTAATATTATTTATATTTTCATAATTATATATGTAGGTATATAATCTGTATACTGAGACACATTTTATATATATCTGGGTTTATATATTGAGTCACGTATCTTTGGATTTTCTGATAGCATGAAGTATTATAATTATTATTATTATTATCATTTTTTTATGGATTCTGATAGCACTTCAGACTTCAAGAAATTCATCTACGGTACTTGTTTGTTATGGCCCGACCTTTTCTGACTGTGTTCAAATTGAAAAAAAATAGATAAGATATCCAC
>NW_027105438.1:21896-32479 GCF_000696795.3 Halyomorpha halys | reverse complement strand
TCTCCCATATATCATAAAATACCAGGAAGTGGGTAAAAAAAAGATATATGTTCACAAAGACTTTATAACATCACAGTACGACACATATGAACAGAATAGAAATCGTGTAATTAGAATTTTACGTTTATTTATAACCAATGACTTTAATACATAAGTGGATGAAGGTGCTTTGTGTGAACGGTGCAGAAAAATTAGAATTTTCCTTCTAAACAGAAACATTCCTTTTTACATGGCGTCCAAATGAGTTTTCCTAAACTTTTAAACGTAGACGCTTCCAGAAATTAAAATTTGGGTTTTCCCAATGTAATTAAGAATAAAAAATTATTAAAAATATTTTTTCCAATATTCATAAATTAATAACTTATCAATTTAATTCCCCTTTGTCTTCAACTGAAATAATTAAATTCAGATAATATTTTGTATTTTATCCTAGTGATGGTTAAACCCGTATTCGAAGCGAGCAACAATTAGAAACACAGAATGAAAGTGCCACTATTTAAAAATTAACAAAAAAAATGGAAGGAGCTAGACTTCATTTATTTCATATTGTAATTTTTGTTTTTCAACTATAGGTGAATTATTTCCCAAAAGGTTTTTTTTTTTTGGGAAGGAATCGATCGGAAGGAAATGTTATTATGGGGCCGTAAGATCATCTAGACGTGAACTTCAACGGCGAATTATTTAACGTAAGAGGATTGATGAAAATGTTCTCTTTTGTAGATGTTACGGAAGTAAAGAACTGATTGACAATAGGAAACTGCGCTCAAGATTACTTCATGTAAATAAATTTGTTTGGGAATGTTTGGTGTGAATTTCCATACAATCAGCATTAAAATCTCTTTAAAGATTTAAGGATATTTACCGCAGTTATGTTTGTTTCGGCTATTTCCGATTTCCATATTGGACTATGTTACATATAAATGGAGAGCAATTAGCAAAGTAATACCAAGAGGATGTGTGATTGGGCAAATAGTTACCGAAGACAGTATATTCCGCTAATGGACCTGGTAATTAATCTAACTATACAGGACTAAATAGAACTCCCTGGGGCACACCTGTTACTGACGGTATAAATAATGTTCCCATCTGGATAGAGCAAAGGTGAGTAGGCACAATTTAGCTATTCAATTAGGTCAGACCACAGGTGTGAGGTTATTTATATAAATAAGCGTTTAGCCCGTTTTGAAAAAAAAATTTAAATAAAACGAAAATATTTTGTTGCAATTATGTCCATGTAACCCGTAATAATATTGCCAATACTTATATAAATGACATTTTGAAATATTGATGAAAAAGTCATGTGGTATAAGAAGTTAACAAAGGAATTATGCTAACTATGCTTTGTGATAAGGATGAATACAACAAATTTTAATATTTACAATTTTTTTTTAAATTAAGGAATAATAGCTGATTGTGTTCAGCAAATCTGGATAAAGGATAATCGAGGAATGAGTTTATTATACGAGCCAACTAGAATAATAAAAAAATATATATTCATACACACATATATATATATTAAAAATAAAAGGAAAAGCTAAGAAAAAAATAAGAAATAATATTAAGAATGGTATGAAAATGAAGGAATGTTAATTAAAATAGCCTATATAAGAGAAAAGTTGACGTCGAACCTTCAGGTTCGTAAAGCCTTTTATTATTTTTCATTAAGTGTCAGTATTTGCACTAGATTTCAAACTTAGGTATAGGGTCAATACCACATCTTACATAAGATTATACGTCTATGAACTTATAAAAACTTGCTGAAATCGTATGCAGAAAAACTCACTGAGTATATTAAAATGCACAAAAAGTAAACAAATATATAATATTCTTTTGAGTGATTTTACGAATAAAAAGTATTTGCATGAACAGAAAGTTACGTCAAATTACATCCAACTTGATAGACATGAGACAGGTTATAAATGTTTGACAGGAAAAAAATGTAAATGTTCTGGTGTCATCGAATTAAATAATTGATTAAGATTTGTGAAGATAATTAAAAGTTAAAAACAAAAAATAGGTTATAATAAATGTTGTGAATAAGGTGAATAGGTTATGAAAAATAAATTAGTGAGGTATTAAATACAATATTTGTAATAGAGTAAGTTTTAAAATGTTCTGACATCATAAAATTAAATGATTTGATATCAAATTAAATGTCCTGACGTCATCACAATAATAAACTATTAGGATTTGTAACGATAATTAAAAAAAGTTTTAAAAAAATGATAACATTTGAAAATGTTATCATTTTTTTAAAAATAATTAATTTAAGTAATCATTTTTAAGGTTATAATTTTTAACAGAAAAAAATAGAAAAGTGGTTCCCGAAAGGTTTTTTATTTATTTTTATATTTATCAATTAATATAATTAATCCTCCAAAACTTAACGTCCCTAATTTTGGATACTCCATAATTATTCATTTTTTTTGTTACATTTCACGAGTGAAACCATTCAATACATTCGGTATTATTTTTTTCCCCTTATAAATAATTAAAATGATTAGGTATTGAAAATATTAATTAGTAAAAATATTCGCCAGGAGTTTAACAATATTAAATATAATTAATTACATTAATAGTATTTGAATATCGCTCTATGTATCAGATGATCATGGAAGATTATATGAATTGGTAAAAAAAAAAGTTAACAAGAGCCGAAATAGAAATATAATTTAAAAAAATTAATTGTCATATATAAGACGTTTTATTATTTATGATAAAACATCTAATCCTTTATTTCTAATGAGACAAACTTTTAAGGATAAACTTCAAATACGACGTTCGTAAGTTCATTTGAGATGAAAGGAAGAAGTGGTTTCAGGTGGAATGAATGGCTACGGGAGCAGTCCATTTAGTTTTATGAAGTAATCAAAAGTTCATTATCCGATGGAACCTCCTCGTGGAAATGCTACTTCAGCTCTGTTTTCCAAAAGGCATTTATTTCAATTATCATCGGGAGAATATTTGGTCTAATCAGCAACGGAACATTCAACCGCGCTCTGAGTAAATGAAAGCTAAATCAGAATTATTCGTAATAGGAACCCTTCTTTTATTTATTTAAAGATCATGATGAAAACATTTTTTTTTCTTTAACCACCGTCGAAGGGGGTCACTTTGTTATTTATTTACGTTTACTAATTAGGAGGTAACACTAATCCATTGACTTAAATTTTCTTGTTGTTAAATTTGGTACTCTAAATGATATTTAAAAAACGACTGAAATTGGAAAACGGTGTGAAACCCTCCTCTCCCGCCCTCTGTGGTAACCTTACTTATCTGACATTTTAAACAGACACTTATAGCGAGTAGGTTGGACGATGAACAACAAGTCACAGTCTCACAATAGGATATCATAACACAAAAAAAGAAATCCCTCCCGGCCGGACCCGCCCCACTAAGACCTCCAGGGAGCGAAAGTCCTATATCAGTTTTCAAATATTTGTTTAAAACAGGAAAAGGATACTTTAATGATAGTTATTGATTATTAATAGAAAAATATTTTAAAAATGCATTAAATTGGAAAACGGCGCTTAAGAAAAAGAGAAGAAATATATCTCATGATTAGCTATTGTAAAATTTTGTTGAAAAATTATCAAAGAATGTGCGATATTTTCCTTTCTCCTCCTGCTATCCTCTTTTAAACAAAGTTTCAAATTTTTATTCCTAGATTGATTATTTCAAAATATAAAAGTAAATTTGGTCTATAAATTGTTCTTATTCTATATGTGATTAAAAAAGAAGTGTCAGTTTCACTTATATAATCTACTACTATTTCTTAGTAATAAACTTGTCTTAATTTGTAATTCTAAGTCATTTACTGTCTAATGTTATTAATTTTCAACAAATCAATCAAAAAATATATTAATAATTTCAGTTATTTTGGTATAGATTTGAACTAAAGGAGTTATGTAACCATAAACTTAGCTCACAATTTTTTTATTTCCTCTGCTTACAATACACTTAGGCACGGTGTACACTATCTATTTTTTCTTCTGTTTATACTCTAAGGAAGCTGAAGTATTAATTTTATGACTCCTATAAATGGATCTAAATTACTGAAGTATTAATTTTATGACTCCTATAAATGTATCTAAATTACTGAATATATTAAAAACAAATAATATATTGTAATGTAATCCACTTTAAGGTACTTTTTTCAAAATATTTTCATCATAAATTTGAAAAATAATTTCTCTACTGAATCTATCATTTTTAAACGCTTAATTTAAAAATAAAAGGACTAAACCTTTAGACGTTAACTTTGAAAACGTCTCTCAGATATCGATGAGTAAACCATCAACAATTATTATTGTAATTTGTTTACCTCGGTCTCATAATTACATTATTTACTTTTTTGCCTCTGGGCGATAAAACACTATATTTTTATACGTGAAAGTTTTGGAAACATACTCTTAAGTATCTACAATGTAGCATCAAATTTTTTTAAGGTAATTAGACTCCAACATTGTTTTTATTAAGACCTATGAATACAAAAGAAAACTTAATGCAATAATGAATTCTGAAGACGCAAAAAATAAATAAATAATCAAAAGCACTATATCGCTAGAAATAGCGATTAAAAGTTAAAAATCATTTTGATACAAATGTACCGACATAATGGCCAAAATGTTTTATTTTTATTTTTTACAGAATTATCTTATCGGATTGATCTGTAGAAAACTGTCAATTGAAAATGTGACCCGATTACAATATTCTTTTTACCAAGCTGACAAGGAAGATTAAAATCAATTTATTAATTTTTTGTGCGTGGGTTATTTTTACGAATAATATCAGAAAAAAAAATCAAATCTCTAGCACTACAACCCATGCAGGATTGGGGATGTAGTACCTTGTAAGGAAGTGCTGTCACTAGACCAATGGTTATGCAAGGAGATGATTTGGTCAGAATTAGGCCAGATTTTTATCCAATTAAAAGTACCCCTTTCATGACACAGAGTGGACCCCAGGGGAATTCCGAACCCACAGGGCTAACTCACGGCTATAGTGAAACAGACAATTGTTATCTGCCACAGCTACATTCGAACCCGAGTCCTTAGAATTAGTAGCATAGTGCCTTATCAATGAGCTACCCACTCCCTTAATTATAATATATTTTTCTAAAATCATGTTAAAACTAAAAATGATTTTTTTGAAGCGTACCTTTTCTTTGAATTCTTACCCGTTTATTGGTCTATTTGCAATATAGGTTGTAGGTAATAGTCATCATGCCAAAAAAAAAAAAAAAAAAAAAAAAAAAAGGATTCTCGATAATGGTTCTCAATAGCTTTCAAATTTGTCCAAAACATATTTTGATATCAACTAACTTAAACTTAAACTATTATTCGCATTTTTACATTAATTTACTAATTGTAAATTTGCAGCTTTATTATTCACTTCAAAGTCCATTGAGTTACTTTAATTATTATTATATTTTATTTTTTTAAGGATTATTATTTTATTTTTTACTTTATATTCATTTTAGTAGTTGTTACTTAAATTATTAGTTGTATCACTTGAAATCAATTCATGTTGTACATATCTAGCTTAGAAATTTATAGCCTCTATAACGTAGTATAATTGTAAAAATTATAATAATTACATTTCACTTATGTTTATGTGTTACTTTTGCACCGACCGATAGATGTCATCTGCTCTGAACATATTAGAAAAACTTTTTTAAATGAATGAAATAAAGTAAAATCAGAAGAAAACATCCAAAAAGCACCAGTAAATGCTAGAAAAACAATATAGGCTATTGCAACAGAAATGAGCTCCAATAAAGCGAGTGAGCCGGAGTATCCAGTTGTAAATTGAACATAAGGGATAAGATAAGCGAAGAGGAAAATCATGCAGAATAAATTTATAAGTCATTATATCCAGGGAATCCTTCTGAAAATGGTTGCTTCCATGGAACCGCTTATTCTTCTAGAGATTCAAAGCAACAATAATTGTCCATGACTAAATTTAATTTTGATGAAGGAAGGTGGGCAGGGTAGACAAACACACCTCCCTCCCTTTTTCTGCCCTATTGTCCGTTTTCCTCTAGGGAAGCTGAAGTATTAATTTTATAATTTTATGACTCCTATAAATGTATCTAAATTACTGAATATATTAAAAACAAATAATATATTGTAATGTAATCCACTTTAAGGTACTTTTTTCAAAATATTTTCATCATAAATTAGAAAAATAATTTCTCTACTGAATCTATCATTTTTAAATGCTTAATTTAAAAATGAAACCACTAAACCTTCAGACGTTAACTTTGAAAACGTCTCTCAGATATCAATGAGTAAACCATCAACAAATATTATTGAGATTTGTTTACCTCGGTCTCATCATTACATTATTTACTTTTTAGCCTCTGGGCGATAAAACACTATATTTTGTATTCATATACGTGAAAGTTTTGGAAACATACTCTTAAGCATCTACAATGTAGCATCAAATTTTTTTAAGATAATTAGACTCCAACTTTGTTTTTATTAAGACCTATGAATACAAAAGAAAATTTAATGCAATAATGAATTCTGAAGACGCAAAAAATAAATTAATAATCAAAAGCACTATATCGCTAGAAATAGCGATTAAAAGTTAAAAATCATTTTGATTTATGCCAAAATGTTTTATTTTTATTTTATATAGAATTATCTAAATCGGATTAAGCTGTAGAAAACTGTTAATTGAAAATGTGACCCGATTACAATATTCTTTTTACCAAGCTGATAAGGAAGATAAAAATCAATTTATTAATTTTTTGTGCGTGGGTTATTTCTAGGAATAATATCAGAAAAAAAAATCAAATCTGTAGCGCTACAACCCATGCAGGATTGGGGATGTAGTACCTTGTAAGGAAGTGCTGTCACTAGACCAATGGTTATGCAAGGAGATGATTTGGTCCGAATTACGTTAGACCGCCAGATTTTTATCCAATTAAAAGTACCCCCTTCATGACACAGAGTGGACGCCGGGAGAATTCCGAACCCACAGGACTAACTCACGGCTATAGTGAAACAGACATTTGTTATCTGCCACAGCTACATTCGAACTCGAGTCCTTAGAATTGGTAGCATAGTGCCTTATCAATGAGCTATCCACTCCCTTAGTTATAATATATTTTTCTAAAATCATGTTAAAACTAAAAATGATTTTTTTGAAGCATACCTTTTCTTTGAATTCTTACCCGTTTATTGGTCCATTTGCAATATAGGTTGTAGGTAATAGTCATCATTCCACAAAAAAAGGATTCTCGATAATGGTTCTCAATAGCTTTCAAATTTGTCCAAAACATATTTTGATATCAACTAACTTAAACTTAAACTGTTATTCGCATTTTTACATTAATTTACTAATTGTAAATTTGCAGCTTTATTATTCACTTCAAAGCCCATTGAGTTACTTTTATTATTATTATATTTCATTTTATTTGATTTTTTTAAGTATTATTATTTTATTTTAGGTAGACAAACACCTCCCTCCCTTTTTCTGCCCTATTGTCCGTTTTCCTTTTTATTCATCACAGTCTAATTACAGCGGAATAAATTAAGGTTGCTAATGAATTTTTCACCGTCCCTGGGATCACCGCTTGTTTGAAAAACCTTCTTGACTGGAGAGAATGATGTAGTACTTTAGAGGGGGAATTCCCTCGACGAAGGTGGAGGTATTTTTTTTTTTTTTTACTTTGGGCTTTCGAAATTATTTATAGCCGTAGAGCTAAGTTGGGAAGGACTTCCTAAATAACTGATGATTCCAAACAATGAGAAATGTGACTCCGGGTTTTTATAGTCATTATTACTCTGAAAAGATTGCTTAGTTAAGAAAAATTTTATAAATAGTAATAGCATTACAAATATACAAAACATAATTATAATTGAATAAATTATTCTTAGGCAATAATTTTATATTCCTATTCCCTGCTTTTCAAGTCAAATTTCAAAATTGTAATTATAGAAAATAATGAATTACTTATTATATTTGGTCCGGAAAAAGTAAAACCCATAAAGGACCGGCAATTAAAAACTCCGTGTACATGAAATTGAAATGGGGATATTAAAAATCTTGGGCATAGAGAAATGGGCTATAAAGAACGAACAATCGGAATCGGCATTCGATAGATTAAAGAGAAACGTAAATGGGAAGATAGCGACAGATTCCATTTTGTTGATAAGATTTTAAACGAAAACAGGTTTCTACTCAACACTATTCAATAGTATCGGTATTGAACCGTATCGCACATTAAAACTTTTTATCAGCATCATCATTTTTCAACATAAAATGGAATTCTGAACAATATAATTTTATATAGCAGGAGGAAACCGTTGCAAAAAATGTACGGTTTCATTCTTTAAGAGAAATTTGTAATTTTTTTTTAATTAATCGTTGATGTATATCGCTCAACTTCTTCTATGATACCGTAAATATCATTCGGTAAAAAAAAATATATATTTTATTTTTAATCTTAAATTTTATTGGCTAAACCTTCCGTTTCTTGTTAGCTAATAAAGTGTTTTCGTAACTTCTAATATAGCGATCAAACTTTTACATAATTAATTAAAATTTTCCTCTCTTATTAATAAATCTTAATATATAATTGTTCACTATAGTGGAATGGTGCACTACCGTTTAGTAACAAAGTTTATTAAAGAAGAGTAAGAGATAATTGTGGTATACAGCATTATTTTAATTTTTTTATAATGCAAACTTTTATTAATTGAAAATATTACAATCTACCACAAATTCGGGCAATGGATAATAGTGATAAATAATAATTGTCCACTTTCATACAAAAAAAAAAATTAAAATGTGTCTTTAAAATAAAAAAAGGTAAATAAAAATAAAAATAATAAAATAAACAAAATCTCTACATGTATATGAAAATAAACTAAATGAAATGAATATAAGGAAACTAATTAAAATAAATTATATACAGTATTTATGAGCATTATTTTGAAACAATCGTGATCGACCACTGCTGACCGTAAATCAAAGAAACTATTCATCTCTGTTTAATAAATTTAAAAAAAAATAAAAAAATTAAGAGTAGATTTTATGTTATGAAGTAACAGTTTCTTACACACACTAATTAATATCACCTTATAAAACAATTATTGGTATAAAAAGGTGGTTGTCCGTTAATAGAATGATAACTGTCTGTAAAATTAAAAATTTTAATCAGTGATATACACTTTTTGTTTTTTATATCTTTTTTTTTTTTAGTTTTTACTTGAGCTATAACTTGTGTTTTTATTTCTAAACACTAATTTTCATCATGTACGTGATGAAAAAAAAATTAAATTTTTGAACAATGTTTCCAGAAAATTCAGTGTTATTTGTAACTCCTATTTTAAAAATATATATTTCATTTAAAACCGATTTATTGCCTCCTTTCGTCTTAAAATCAAATTTTATCACGAAAATTAAGTGAGAAATTCGAAATAAATGTAAGATTCACATGCATAATTTAAGTCACTAAAGGTGAACAGTAACATAAGATAAACCTCACGATAATGTGCTTTACAGAACCTTATCATATGATGAGCACTGAGGTTCAATATTCAAATTTACTATGATCTAGATTAACGTTATAATTTCAGTTTTAAATCAGTGTGAATAATATTATCATTTGATATTCATGCACATATCCCGAGAATTACTTGATTTACTAAGTTTTCATTTAAAACAATGTAAATAATTACTAAAAAAATGCAATATATATTTTTCTAGTTTATCAGAGAATTTTCTGAAAGGGTTCGAAATTTTAATGGAATACGGGGTGGGCTGCTGTGACATGTAGATGGTTGTCCTGGTATGGGGATGGATGGTTGGATAGGGCAGCTCCCATGCATACAGAATGCAGTCAGCCCCAGGTCCCCTAACGACAGGTCAAATTGATTTCCAACTTTCCAATCAATTTACCAAAATCCAGGAAAAATCTCACGCCCTTGTACGCTTTGCAATGCTACATCTTCCTACGCAGGAACAAATGGCCTCAGGTAATGAAAAATCGGTTCCTGACTGATTTCCCAGCTAAAATCTATGATTTTACTACAACAAGATAGGGAGTGAGAAATATAGAAATATATTTTACATCAAAATGACACCTATAATTTAAATTATGGCTTCAGTCTTCTCCATTAAAATTTAATTTTTTTGAATACATTAGACAAAAGATCCATTGCAATTCTGTTTTAGACGGATCAAAAAAAAGGACAAAAGACATAGTTTTCTTATGACAGTTGGCCAAATGAGAAGAAATATTCAAGATATATCATTTTTAATTACATAATATTACAATGCTTATAAATAATTCAGCGTTAATTCTTAACAATTAAATTAAATAAATAAAAATTATTAGGATGTGTTTTTATGAGTTATATGTGGAAATATGTATCAGATTCATTTATTTTGCTTTTACTTAAAATTAATTTTCTTTAACTTTGCGTATAATTTTTCTGTTATCAATAATAAATTGTATATTTTATACTTTTTTTTATATTTATAAGTTTGATTAGTTATAATTTTGATTATTCTTAACAAGGAATTATAAATGATATGATCAATGTAATTTATGTAAATATAAATTA
>NW_027105438.1:20585-21846 GCF_000696795.3 Halyomorpha halys | reverse complement strand
AGCTAAAATCTATGATACAAGCTAGGGAGTGAGGAGTATAGAAATATACTTTACATCAAAATGACACCTATAATTTAAATTATGGCTTCAGTCTTCTCCATTAAAATTTAATTTTTTCGAATACATTAGACAAAAGATCCATTGTAATTCTGTTTTAGACGGATCAAAAAAAAGGAAATAGTTTTCTTATGACAGTTGGCCAAATGAGAAGAAATATTCAAGATATATCATTTTTAATTACATAATATTACAATTCTTATAAATATTCAGCGTTAATTCTTAAAAATTAAATAAAATTATTAAAAATAAATAAAAATTATTAAGATGTGTTTTTATGAGTTATATGTGCTCATATCAGATTCATTCATTTTGCTTTTACTTAAAATTAATTTTATTTAACTTGCGTATAATTTTTCTGTTATCAATAATCAATTGTTTATTTTATAATTTTTTTTATATGTATAAGTTTGATTAGTTATAATTTTGATTATTGTTAACAAGGAATTATAAATGATATGATCAATGTAATTTATGTAAATATAAATTACATTGCTGAAACAAATAGCATGGCAAGGGGAAGAACAGCACCCAGCGGTACCTCTTGCCTTGCTTTTCGTACTTTCTCATGTGAGCAGCTCCCTCATCCCCGTTCTTTTTAGTCTCCACCTTTTGCTTTGGCAAAAGAGACGTGGCCATTTGTCTTATAAGCGTGTTTTGGTTTTCCCATAAATTTTATAAAAACTTTTGTAGTAAGTTCGTATGTATTCAGTGACCGCTGGAATTTTCAAGTCAATATGTAAAGTGCTTTTATTTACGTACCATGGTGCTTTGGTGATAAGTCGTAAGTAGTATTTTAGATCGGAAAGACTATAATCGTTTGATGTGGGACTCTTTAGCAATTCCATATATTTTTAGTGCATATGTCCATATAGGTTTTTGTAGTAAATGTCTGCACTTTATCTTTATCTCGTTTTTAAGTTGGGGTTTCGACTGAGGAGTGAGCATGAAATAGATTTAGTTTTACATTTGTTTTTTTCCTAACATGTGGTCCCAGTGTCATTCTCTTATCAGATGTTAATCCGAAGTATTGCACTGTCTGCGGTATGGGTGAGTTGTTGAGGTATATTGGTGGGCATATTTCGTATTTCAGCATAAAAGTAATGTGCAGTGACTTTTCGTTGTCCAGTCTTTATATTTTTATTTATTTGTTTTTTAATAATTTTTTTTTATTATTTTATAATTATTATTATTTTTTTTTTAG
>NW_027105438.1:19756-20535 GCF_000696795.3 Halyomorpha halys | reverse complement strand
TATAAATGATATGATCAATGTAATTTATGTAAATATAAATTACATTGCTGAAACAAATAGCATGGCAAGGGGAAGAACAGCACCCAGCGGTACCTGTTGCCTTGCTTTTCGTACTTTCACATATGAGCAGGTCTCTCATCCACGTTCTTTTTAGTCTCCACCTTTTGCTCTGGCAAGAGAGTCGTGGCTATTTGTCTTCTAAGCGTGTTTTGGTTTTCCCATAGTTTTTCATAAAAACTTTTGTCGTAAGTTCGTATGTATTCAGTGACCGTTGGAATTTTCAAGTCAATATGTAATGCGTTGTTATTTACGAATCATGGTGCTTTGGTGATAAGTCGTATGTAGTATTTTAGATCGGAAAGACTATAATCGTTTGATGTGGGATTTTTTAGCAATTCCATATATTTTTAGTGCATGTGTCCGAATAGGTTTTTGTAGTAAATGTCTGCACTTTATCTTTATTTCGTTTTTAATTTGGGGTTTCGACTGAGGAGTGAGCACGAAATAGATTTAGTTTTACATTTAATGACTGATGTTTTTGCCAAACATGTCATTCCTAACAGGTCCCAAAGTCATTCTTTTATCAGATGTTAATCTAAAGTATTGCACTGTCTGCGGTATGGGTGAGTTGTTGAGGTATATTGGTGGGCATATTTCTTATTTCAGCATAAAAGTAATGTATTGTGGCTTTTCGTTGTCCAGTCTTTAGATTTCTATTTATTATTTTTTTATATATTTTATAGCTAAAATCTATGATACAAGCTAGGGAGTGAGGAGTA
>NW_027105438.1:15210-17507 GCF_000696795.3 Halyomorpha halys | reverse complement strand
TTGTTGATGAACGCCTGGTCATCAACGCCCGTTGGTTGCTGGCTTTGGTAAGGCCTAGTTGTTCCAAAGTCATAGCTTTGGTATGGTGTACTGATCCGCACCAATCATAATTAAATTTGTGGGAATTATAATTTGTTTAATAATGTTACGATAATGGAAAGGATGGTGAAGAGCAGATAAATAACTGTTCTAATTTTAAAAATGAGGCAAGCTAAATAGAGAATTATAATAATTAAAGGCTGGTTATTAAGTTATTCTGATGGATGAATTTAATGACTTTTTCTATTACAGATTCGTCGTTTCTCAACGCCATTGGAACATTTGTTGGTATCCCAAACTGGTTCAGAGTTAATGTGTAGTGATGACATTCTTCAAAAATGTGTTTGACGGTCAGATTGTATAAAATTTCGAACATTTTGGAGGTGCCTCTCCTGTTATGAGGTGGATGTGGGTCAATCGGCTATGTCTTATTCTGAGTCAGGTGATCACTACTTCTTCACGGCGTCTACGTCGGGTTAATGTAATCCAGGGCTTCACATCTTTCTTTATAGGTTTCAACTTACTGGGTTGACTTTCATCCCACATTGCCTGCCATCTTTTATTAATAGATTCCTTTAAAGGGCGAGCAAGTTCCTATGCAGTTAAGATTGCTGCGGTTCTGCCTGGGAGGACTAGCGCTTCTCTAGCAGCTTTGTCGGCCATCTCTTTATATGTATATAAGAAAAAAAGTAAATAAATGAAATGAATATAATCAAACTAACTAAAATCAATTAAATAAAAATTCCCAACACTAGAACGTAAACAATCATTTTATGTGTATTGGTTTTATTCTTTGGGGATGTTCAATCTCCGCAGTCTGAGATTAATCAAAATCTGCAGTGATTGATGTTTATAAAAAATTAACTGGTTCTGCATTTTACTGAGTGGACTATATTTGATGGATTTTAATAGATGAATCATGGCCAAACTGTGATATGCCTCTATTCTGTATGATTTATAACAATTGATATACATTTTAAACCAAAAGTGATAACAATATGTATTAGTTTGATTAGTTATAATTTTGATTATTGCTTACAACGATTAATAAATGATATGATCATTTACTTGGTGGTGGATTCCTGATAGTGAGATTCTGTAGATGTTGATGATTAGTTCTTGTTCTGTGTTTAGTCCTCTCATTCTGACTCTGTTCCCTACATGGTTGTGTTGATTAACTATTCACTCAAGATGAGATTACATGATAGTTGTTTATCAGCAGAATGAAGTTGCCCTTGATGGCTATCAAACAGAACAAAGACACTACTTTAGTGTCTTTGTTCTCACTCCTATGGTACCTGTTCACTATCTTAGTGGGTACTTGGCTTACTGCTTCATTAACTTGGCACTAGATGACAGCATTTTGAGCTGACATTGAAATGTTTGAGGGGGCTTCCTTAAACAGGGTATTTGGACCCAGAATAAAGATCATTCATTCATTTAATTTACATGTGTTATCAATGAATACATAGAACGCTAATACGTATTACCTTTTATTATGAGAACTTGTATTATTATACTTCGTCGAACCTTGCTATATAAAATAAATTCAGATCGAAATGAATTTTTATGCACACTACGGTTTAAAATAAAACTAAAAATTTCCTATTTCACACCAAATGTGAATTTTTATTGTTTCCTCCAGTGAGTTCCCAAACACTCCACCATAAAACTATTTCATCAGTACAGAGCTCCAGAAGCGACTTCAAAGTTGATCGTAAAAGCGAAAAGGGATCTTTTAGACGGTAGGCTATATCAAAAAGTTGATGAAGAAGAAAAACATCCCAACTGCATGAAATAACTGCCGGGACTTATTAAAGTGCATATTTAATCAAAGAGGTGTAAGGGGAAATTTGAATTGTAGATTTTCCCCTTTGCCGCCTAGGAGAAGTAGAGAAGTTTTTATTAACTTAATAAAAGGCAAAGTGTGGTTTATCGGAGTAGCAAGAATTTTAGAATTTTATATCTAGCGCATGATGAATACTTATATATTGCGAATTTTTGATGTAGAATTAGAAATATTTTATGGTTTGGGTACTGTTCAATATCATCCCCTATTTTTTTTATATTTTGTTTTTAGTCATTATTAATTCATTAAAATTATTAATTTTTGCTTGTTAGAAGCCTTCTTACTTCAACATTTCTATTTATATATTGTCATCATTACTATTTTTTTTATATATATCTTTTTATTACTTTTTTTCTATAATTAGAAGTCAGTTATTTATTTTATTAAATTTGTAAATATCATTGATTTT
>NW_027105438.1:10806-14890 GCF_000696795.3 Halyomorpha halys | reverse complement strand
CCCTCTCCCTCTTCCGATAGGTAAGTATATATATTTTTAAAAAATTCAACATATAATTCCAAAAGTAGTATTATGTAATATTAAGACTTACTTCTACATTTACAATATTACATTTTATATCACATCATGTTACTGGTAATTATAATAACTATTTTTCAAAAATATGGTGCTCTAAAAACATAACATAAATTTTAAATTTACTGATATAAAAACATAACCATTTTATGTTACCTAATAAACTAAAACATTTTTTTTTTTAGTTATAGCTCTACAGAATTCTTGCTACAATTGTGGATTACAGAAAATATTTTTCATTTCTTTCAAACTTACAAGTGAAACTATGTTGGAACAACTGATATGTCATGAATGTTCACAATACATTGTAAGATTGTGGGGACTTAGAATCTATGTAATTATTCTTGATGTTACAAGACATTTTATATTTTTATCATTAATCAGTTTTTAATCTCGGTTTAAAAGCAAACTTTCAAGATGAGATCAGGGCATAGTTATGGAAATTAAGAATTGCCAAGGTCTAACTGAATAAAAAGAACGTCGTTAGTACAAAGCAGAAGGTTCCTACTGATTAAGAGTACACAGCCACTCAGTTAACGATTTACAACAGCCCCGAGCCCCAATGCAATTACCGACAGTACACATGTACCAATATGGCCGACAATAGAGTACAATCAGGAAACAATGGCAGGTCCTCTGGGAGCTGGCTAATATAAACATTGATTGAGCGCTCCGCGTAAACAGATATTTCACCGTGTACGTGCTTGTGTACTTGTGTGCGCGTGTGCGAGTGTGCTCCCCCTTCGCCGGGTAAACAGAGGGTAGTTGGCGGGAGTTGGTCGATCTTTCAGATCCAACTTGGGCCAAACTCATTGGCCAACTTAGCCGCCGATACGTCCGTATGCTTAAGCACTTAGCCAAACCAAACTTATCGCCCTTCTGTTGGCCAAACTGTTACTTCAGTCTACCATTAGTTTTTATACACTATTCAGGGTGTTTGCCTGATTTGGATGGAGTTTCTCGTACAATTTGAAAAACCTACGAAACAGGGGCTAATCTGATATTGACCATGTAGTTCTAACTCGTATAATACAATTTTCTCACGTTTTTAATTCAAAAATTTTATATTATTAATTGACGAATGATGAACCTCAAGCCGAGGTGTGACTGATTGACAAAGTGATAAAATTGCTGATGTAATCGTATTAATAATCTATCGACAATATGCCATATAGATTATAGAATAATTAATTATAATTATTTATTCATAAAAATAAGAAAAATCAGAATAATTTAATATTCCGTCTAATTATTGCATGATATTAAAACAAATCGTGATGTAGTTAATTACTCTTTAGTATCCATAAACTATAATATGAGTTATCTCGATATTCATAAACTAATAAAATCAGAAAAATGCCCAACATAAATTTTTTAATAAAGATTTCTTAAGGCGATTGAACCGAAGAAATTGAGAACTATCCAAACCAGATTTGTGCGGAACACTTGAACTGGTCGCAGTTGCGTCGAATCTGAGAAATCGGCTAGAAGACCCGTTTCAATAGCGAATGACACATCGGTTTGTTTAAACAATACATTGATGAAATGTTGGCGTGAGATGTGCTGTCTTTGATTTAGCCTTTTATGTCCTGTTAATGTCGGCAAAACGTTAAAACGTTATATATCTACTGATATTTAAGATAATTTAGGCTTTAGTTTTGGCATTTTTCAATTACACCATAACAGTAAAAGTATAATGTAACATAAAAGATCAGTTTATTTAGTGATAAGGGTATGAATTCCTAGGGATTGGTACAAAGTTCCTCTAATCTAGATTTTTAGTTTACCAAAAACAATTGCAGATTATAAGAAATTATTTATAATAGGGTAGCGAAATGATAACTTTAGCAGAATATATTTTGGCCAGTGGGATATATTCGCTTACTATTAGCTCCAAGGAATTCACTCCCTTCTGGAGGATGATCAGGCCCCGACGAGCAAGCGTGTGGCTTCTACCGGAGAAACTCCCCTATCTTGTCTCGTTTATCCATGTTTAGCCTACACTGAGGGGCGTTGACGTCGGGGGAGGATAAGCCCGGACTAGTAGAGGCTGATCCGGCACTAAAGAGGAGCTGGATATTGTCAATATAGGCCAACTACCTGGCTCTTCGATCTCGGCTAATGGTCCCTCCTCCCATATTGCCGAGGGTAACGTCTCCCTGCAACTTGGGGTGGCGGCCACTTTAGTACTCCCACAGTTTTAACAACTTTAATATAACTTATAACGGCTATTAAGTGCATGCCTATGGCGAGTATGGGGGAGCTCCTGATATTGCGGTCTTGTACTAAGGCACTTGAGCTCACAATGAATGAGACACACACGTCAAAAGTAATAAACTCAATCAAAGCCTCAGAAGGCAGTCATGATTCAGTAAAGCATAACTTCGAGATGTAGCTATGTGAAAACCTATTTTAGTTTATCTGTTAAATCCACCTCAAATCAACTATGTCTTTTTGTTGGAAGGCTTTAAAATGAACAAACCACAAACTGGTTCGGATTAAAACTTTTATTTATTTCGTCAATTTAAACATTTTAAAATAAACAAAAGATGACTGATGATGAATACAAGTAAAAATAAAAAGGCCTCTCTGATGAAAATAAAATAGTTATATAAATTATGAAGATGACAATAAACTAATTTACAAATAAACAAATAAATATATAAAACGAATACTAGTCGACGCAAGCTGCTCCACTCGGATAGGTCCGAGGAAGAGTGTGCCGAGATGTTTAGGTCGCAGCTCTTGTAGCTAGATACATCGCTGTAATGGTCCAAAGTTGGTGTAGTGGCTCCTCGATAGTCCAAACATCCAAAAGTCGTATTAATGTATTAGGCCAGCCGACAAATTGAACGCAGACAGGGCTGCTTAGATGCTACCATGGCCATTAATTAGCCGGAACTTCCTAAAAAACTAAGATGGTCGGTCCGTTGCTAGGTGACGCCTCTTAGCAACAATTATCAACCCCTAGCAACTGTCTCTATTACTCATTATAACACACAAATATAATTACATTTTTTTTTTCTTTT
Organism: Halyomorpha halys; assembly: GCF_000696795.3. NCBI lineage: Eukaryota > Metazoa > Arthropoda > Insecta > Hemiptera > Pentatomidae > Halyomorpha > Halyomorpha halys. The sequence continues at coordinate 11,786 of NW_027105438.1, read as the reverse complement.
CAAATAACTAAATCCAATTGAATTAAAATAAACGTTATTAAATTAAACACTAATACTAACTAAATATTATTTACAAGGCATAAAGATATTATGGCGTTAAAAGCATTCTTTTTCTTTATTTTAGTATTTTATTTTATCCTGTGGGTGCTTTACACACTATGCTTGATACTCAAGACCCACAATGTATATATAGAGATATAATCAGGTTTTTCACATTTCTTTTACTTTGTGAGAAAATGGCTAAAAAATAACATTGGTGTGTTTAGACTTGAAAATGACAATTTTTTTTAGATTAACTAACGGAGAATTGAACTTTTTAGGCAGGTAAAAATAAACAATAAAAATCTAAAAACTCATAAATTGTACTGCTACCAGCCTATTTTGCAGATTTTCTGTCATTTTTGGAATGAGTAAAAACAAAAATCCATCAATTTTAACATGTTAATAAATTTACATCAAATGTAAAAAATAAGAAAAAAAACAAAAACAAAAACATAATTAATTATTCTCAGAACGGAAGTCTCCTATGATTCTCATGTATGTCACTGCCGCTTCAAGCACATATTTAATCTCATAGAGAGCGAGAAAAAACGTAAAAAAATATATACAGAGTTCTAATTTATCCTCATCTTGATTTGTTCAGTAAGGCATAAGATGTCGAAGTGGTTGGTTGTTTGTATTGAGCATCTTAAAAAGAGTCTGGAAAAAAATTTGATTCATGCAATTTATGCTGTATAATTTTTGAATAACGTTTTATTTATATTTTTAATTCTTTTACTTTTTCCTATTATGCCAGATATGTAAAATTAGTGATATATTTTGAGAAGAACAATGATTACTTTTTACTGGTTACTGTAAAGCTGGTAATAAATATTTTATGAATTTAAATGCCTTGAAAGTTGCAATAGTAATCCACGATGTCTTTAAACTACTGCCATACATGAATCTAAGGGCTATTATTCTTGAATACTTTTCTTTTG
>NW_027105438.1:8840-10641 GCF_000696795.3 Halyomorpha halys | reverse complement strand
AAAAAAAAACGTTATTAAATTAAACACTAATACTAACTAAATATTATTTACAAGGTATAAAGATATTATGGCGTTAAAAGCATTCTTTTTCTTTATTTTAGTCTTTTATTTTATCCTCTGGGTGCTCTACACACTATGCTTGATACTCAAGACCTAAAATGTATATATACACATATAATTAGGTTTTTCACATTTCTTTTACTTTGTGAAAAAATGGCTAAAAAATAAAATTGGTGTGTTTAGACTTGAAAATGACAATTTGTTTTAGATTAACTAACGGAGAATTGAACTTTTTAGGCAGGTAAAAAGAAACGATAAAAATTAGAAAACTCTTAAATTGTACTGCTACCAGGCTTTTTTGCAGATTTTCAGCCATTTTTGGGCTGAGTAAAAACAGAAATCCATCAATTTTAACATGTTAATAAATTTACATCAAATGTAAAAAATAAAAAAATAAAAAAAACATAATTAATTATGCTCAGAACGGAAGTCTCCTATGATTCTCATGTATGTCACTGCCGGTTCAAACACATATTTAATCTCATAGAGTGCGAGAAAAAACATAAAACAATATCACAGAGTTCTAATTTATCCTGATCTTGATTTGTTCAGTAAGGCATAAGATGACGAAGTGGTTGGTTGTTTGTATTGAGCATCTTAAAAAGAATCTGGAAAAAAATTTGATTCATGCAATTTATACTATATAATTACATGTATAATTTATGAATAACGTTTTATTCATATTTTTAATTGTTTTACTTTTTCCTTTTACGCCAGATATTTAAAATTAGTGACATAGTTTGAGAAGAACAATGATTACTTTTTACTGGTTACTGTGAAGCTGGTAATAAATATTTTATGAATTGAAATGCCTTGAAAGTTGCAATAGTAATCCACGATGTCTTTAAACTACTACCATAGATGAATCTAAGGGCCATTCTATTATTCTTGAATACTTTTCTTTTGCTTGTCCTGTAAAATTTCAATTTTTGCAGTTGTGTCATTATTGCTCTGGAACAGCGATATGCACTTAAAAGAGACATAATGAAAAACGATGAATATATATATAGATATAAATATGTATACTTATAAAGAAAGTACGTAAACATATACTCTCCAATAAGGGTACAACAATGTCCTGGAACTCAGGGTGTGAATCAACATTTCCTTTCTAAATTTTATGCCATTTTCGTACTAAAATTAGTTGCAGAAACAAAAGAGTCTGGTAGACTACCAGACTGAAAGGAATAGCCGATGGATCTGGAGGATGGACCCCGCCTTAGAAGCTTTGGTTGAGAGGAATAAATTTCTCCATAATTGAGCGCAGTGTAAGCTGATGCTCGCCAATTCCTGCTCCCCGTTCACCTGAGCACCTCGTTAGTGTGCTCCGGATCCCTTATCTCCGCGGAAAGGGCTTTGTCTGCTAGGGTATTTAAATAATTATATATTATCTATCCTTATTTCCTAAATATATATGTATATATACATATACTGTATAATAGAGGGGTTCTAATCTGGCTCTTACTACTCTGACATCTCTAGAAATATGACGGCATAAATTGAAATGTATCATGGTTTGCTGACAAGACTTGACATTGACAGAATATTAATGCACAATGATATTCAAGATATAACAATAAATAATATTTTAAAACAAACTACCGAATACATTTTCTCTCAAACCTTAAATTTTCTTGGAGGAAGATAGTCCGGTAGGTAGTAAATAAAGGTATCAAAATAGTAAAAGAAAACTATTTATTGGTAACCAACGTTTCGTCCCATTTTACAGAGTTTCGTCAGG
>NW_027105438.1:6388-8555 GCF_000696795.3 Halyomorpha halys | reverse complement strand
CAAAGCAGTACATATTCGTCTATTTTATAGTGAACTAGAGAAACAAGGAGACACCGTGGTAAGGCACGATACTACTAACTCCAAAGATCTAGGCTCGAATCCGACTGAGCAAAAAATGGTTTTCTGTTACACTGTAGCAGTGGATCAACCCTATGGGTTCTGGTACCCTCAGGGGGATCACCCAACCTCATAAACTGGGTAAAATTCTCACCAAATCACCTCCTTGCGCAACCATTGATCTATTAAGAGTACGCTCTAACAAACTGAAACTGAAGCTCTGACCCTTGTACAGTTATAGCGACACAGATTTTAATAACGAACCAGACTAGGGATGGGGAGTAATATAAGTTAGAAAAGAGCCGAAATAGTTATAGAACATTTTAAATACTAAGTTCTCCTGTTATAATGGTCCTTCCTATATAATTTCTTGAATATACTCTCAAAATCAAATGTTTCTGTTCAAGGGCTATGTAAACTTTAAATTGATTGACAGCCTGACTTTTAAATCACTCAATATTCAGCCTGGCTCTGGCCTATTTCCGTCATTTTTTGACTTTCTTCGTTATCATCACAATTCTAGTATCGATATCGTCATTCTCATTTGTCAGTCAAGTCAATTTGTGGTGCGAAACAATTAGAATGATGATAAATACCTAACTGACGAACAAATGTAAGAGGAGTAAAATTATTTTACAAATATTTGATGGATTTGGTGGATCTGTGACATTGTTTTACATTGCATCAACTTTCGAGTTTCACAAAAAGAATATATACATTTCCTAAGTTTAAAAAAAATTATCAAACGTAGTATTCAAATTTTCAGATATAAAAATTTAACGTTCGAATGGACATTCCATCATAAAGAAGATAAAATAATTAGAAAGCTTCAAATATTTTATCCAAATATTCAACCTTTAATACTACAACTCACTCCCTGCTATATGGATGTTACCAATCCTTCTATTAGGAGTAGATGTTGTATTATGAGTACTGGAAGCACAATAATGAATGCCTATAGCAGTAATTTCGCTAAAAAATATTCAATCAATCTAATTGTATAATTAATTTCCATTACCATCATCCACTATCTCCTTTCACAATGACCAAATAGCCAATGGAATCCAAACATAAGAAAAAATGAAACGTAGGGCAATAAATAGTTGAAAACAATTTTGTTCTTTTTTTACCGCAACCCTGACCATCTACATATTAAAAAAAAAAAAAATTTTGTGCATTTTCCACATTTCAATTTAATTGCAACTTTTTATTCCTTTTCTTAAAGGAACCTTTGCTTATTATAACCTAGGAAACTCAAAATGTCTACAAAATATTCTCGGGCTGTGCTAAACCTACGACAACATGAACTGACAACCATCGACATCGGAGAAGAGAGTGATGGGTGTGGTGTTTTAATAACGAAGTGACCCCCTCCCATCGCCCTCGAAACGGACCACAAGGCAATTATACAGCGACCGGGGGGTCCAAATGAATCAAAAGGATTTGTGGAGGTAGCCCAATAGCTGTCATCGTACATCAATTACTGGCACCAGAACAACTACGTCACTATCTGACGTATCGCCGTGTATCGTTCCGATCTTACCGTAGATTTCGTTAGAACTGTCGATGATCCGTAGCAGGCGAAGATAAATATTCACTTGCACCATGCGAATCTCTTGGTGCACAAAATATTAATAAATAATTATAAGTATAGCAAAGAATGAAGTGGTCATAACATTACTCAAGAATAACGAAAAAGCTCTAGCAGTGTTCATGGATACATTTACATTTTAGAACCGTTCTACGAAAAATCATTTACACCAATAATTTAAATACTCTTTGGCTCTTAATATTTATCTACTAAAACATCAAATTCCTCCCGAATCCAATCCTTACAGTCCAAAATCCTTCGTTAAATCCTTAATGCTCCTTACTTTGTCATAAATCAAGTCATCCATCAGAACCTAAATGTTCCATATGTTGCCGATTTGGCCAGAACCATTCCTTCCATGATAAACTTCTCAACCACCCAAATCCACTTGTTTCTAGCCTGACTTCTCATTCATTACCTAATGATCCTCCTAGGCGTCTGAAAAGAAGATGGCCTCGAGATCTTCTCCTCTAGAAATGTTATTGGAGTTCTATCAGTGGGTAGATTCTCCACATGTTT
>NW_027105438.1:2596-6333 GCF_000696795.3 Halyomorpha halys | reverse complement strand
TTACTTGTTGTATATATGTGTATACAGTTGTAAATAACAATAAATAAATTATTAAAATAAAAAATATATTTAGATAAATAATTAGAATTACAAATTGCGTACTGGAAGATGGAAGTTGACAGTAATCACTTTTTGGAAGGTTCCGGATGATAGTAAAAAAAAAATAAAAATAACGACAAAAATAAAACTATTTATTAGTAAGTAAGGTTTTGCCTCAATTTACGGGGCACTAAATCAGGGCTAAACTGGATCAATACACAAATATTGTAACTATGACTTGACTATAAGACTATAGATTGAAATTTGTATAAATAAAAAAAAGGATCAAAATAAAAGTATGTACATAAATAAATAATAATTAATAAGAAGTACAATATGAGTGACAGAATTGAAAATGTACCACTGGAGTCAAAATTGCTAAAATAAAAATTAATAGAAGTAGTAATACATAATTACCCTCCCCTCCTACCTTCTTTCCATTTTAATAAATTTCTTACAATACCTAATAATTATAAGTGCACCAGTTATTGACATATACCAATAATTGACAGGCAGACCTTCGTCTTTAAATATTAAGAGTTTGGTACCAACAACTGTTTTAAAATTGGTGCCAATTGTACGCTAAACCATCAGCCAATTTTGAAACAATTGTAGACATCAAACTCTTAACATTTAAAAACAAAAGTGGACATGTCAATAACTTACCCTATTACTTCTTTGGTATATTTTAAATTGTATCACTCATTATTGTACTTATTAATTAAATTATTGTGTACTGTACTACTCTTAGTAATTATTTTTTCATTCATATTCATATTCTTTTGTTAGTTTACATCATTATTTTTGTTTATTTTTTATACAACTTTCCACATATATTTTTATAGTCTTACCATATTTACAATATTTGTACTTGCTCTTATTTAGCCCTGATAAAACCCTGAAAAGTTGGTTACTAAAAAATAGTTTTTTCGGACTACATAAACCATAATAGTAATTGGTCATATCAAAAGATACTTTAAGTTTTCAGAATTGTTGTACAAGTGTAACACATATTTAACACATAAGCTAAATTATAAAATAGAATAAGCAATAAAAAATAAAATAAAACGGATGGAACATCTCTGAACCAATCTAACATCAATGATCGGTATAGATTGGAAGAGGAACACAGATGTCCTCCGTGCCATCTGTAGGCTACGGTAATCTCTCCCGGTCATAATGGAAATGTGCCACCGGCGCACGTGAGCCATACGTTAGCAGTTACAAGCGGCAGCAATGCTCAGGATAATGTCTTTGCATCGGAGATGGCCATCCTTTTATACAAGATTATTTCCTGGGAGTTAGTAGGGAAAAGAATAAAGAATTATGTTACTACCCTTGTGACCTCATTTCTAAATAATAAAATCCAAATTTCTACATAAGAATCCATAACTTTAATGCAGTAAGGAATTAAAAAGAGCTTTTATAATTAGAATTATTTAAAATTTTACAAATTTATAAGCTGATTTCCTTCTTTACCTATAACTTCTTTTTGTTAGTTAAGAAAATACAGTATATATTACTATACTATACTTACTAAGCTATACTATAGCTTACTTTTATTTAAAAAATTATAAATATAAGAGAAAACTGATAATATTTTATAATGGAAGTAGTAGAAGGAACTTATTCAAAGCTGTTGTAAATTAAGGAATTTTTAACTGAAATAAAGTTGAATACATTTTCTACGACTTGAAAAATATAATAAGTATTGATTCATTCATTAAATTCATAACCACCAAGACGAAAGCCTTTATTTTTTAAATAGATTTTAGTTTTAATTTAGTCACTATCTCTGTCTTAAAAAAAAATAATATAATTCTGTTTTCAATTTTTATTTTCGTTACAGATGCAAACTCTAAGTCATGGTATGTGTATATTTATATTTTGTTTACTCGCCAAAAGAAAATTTAATTTACTGTAGTTAAGTCTTCGGCTGTGTAACTTGCCAATTACTACTTAATCGACTGGAAAAGGTTTGTTTCTTGCCCACTATGTGAAGTGATATTTAAGTATTATAATGGAAGATCATTCTTCGTACGGTTCGTTAGGGACTTTTCAACTCCAGCTATTAACCGCGAGGTACATTAAGGCTCAGTGCTGGGTCCAATACTATTCATTATGTTTACAGTTTCTGTGGTCTCGATAAACCCAAAATATATTAATGCCATATCTTTTAGAATTCTTTACAGTTTCTACTCCGTTTCTCGCCATATTTTCAGGAATTTAAATAAATAAAACATTAAAAACACTTTTACACACACATTTTTTTCTTAATGCAATCTAATTCTTATCCTGTGTGTATTTAGTATTTATTCATAGAAGCAGATATCGTGTAGGGACAATACTTTATTGGAAAGAATATTTCTCGAGCCGCTAGATCAACTAGTAATATAATATACAGGGAATAGAGAAACAGGAAATACTGCAACAGATATTTGTAAGCCTTCAAAAATATTGATATTGTACAATAAATATAAGAAGGAGTTACGGACCGGTTCAGAAGACAATATTTGCGGGCGAGGTTTGTACAGTCAGGGTCCAATCACACCTCCCTCGGGGCAGCTCTGTTTACTCTTACTTTTTGCACAAAAGTTTTCTCCTTTCCATTTGTTACATTTAAAATTACTTAAAAAAAAAAAAACCTACCCATATAATATAGCTTTATTATGTATTATTATAACCGATCTGTGTGATAATTTTTCACTTGTCAGATGCTGTCGACTAAAGAAAATTAATTAGGAATTAATTTTGCTTCCTATTTAATCTAAAAATATAATAAGACACCTAAGTGAAGTGAGCAAGTATTATAATTCTAGACAAAGAACATCCAGAGGTATATTGGTGGATAGTATAATAGATTGATCGTTTGCTTGGAATATCGCGTTTCTATTGTTACTTTCCTTTTATGTATGAATTAAAAGAAGTTTCAATTGCAAAAAGGGCCCACCAGTATCTGAAATAGAAAATTAAGGCTCTGGGCAATATAAATATTCTAAAGAACAGTTTGATAATCGGCGAAGCCCTACAATGAGCTTAATATTTAATGGCAAGGATGTATAGATCTACAATTCAAATGAGATGCCGATATTGCCCCAAAAACACTATAACTCACTAATATTACTATACATGGATAATTAAGATTATTAAAAATTTTCGATTTAATTATTTTTAAATAATTTTTTGTACTTACTAATGTAAAAAATTCTTACCCTGGTTGACCATCATCAGAAATAAGCTTACCTGAAAGAAATAAAAAAAAACATATAATGAAAAACAAAGACAATTTAAAATATTGGAAAATAAATATGGACATTTGTGCATTTCAAACATAATTAAATAAAACTTGTTTTTTTCTTAAGATGAACACAAAGAAAAGAGATGGCCGTAGCGCAGGGTTTGACACAGTCTTACTATTTTTTATGTCTATTGGCGGTGCCGGTCCGAATTTGCAGGAGCCGTTGACTTTTTTCATTGAGTGGTGGTCCATGGTTAGGTAGTATAGGACTCCAATGGGAGTCTTCGCCGAAAATAGGAAAATAGATCATAAATATACTAATTTTGAAAGGCAGAATATGTAAATTTCCTCTTTTTCAGACAGTATTTTTTTTTTAAATTAATTAATTATATTATAATTAGTAAAGGGCTATAAATTGTTTTTGCTTTATATCGGTCATTTTTATAAGAAAAACATGTTT
>NW_027105438.1:0-836 GCF_000696795.3 Halyomorpha halys | reverse complement strand
GTTGTGCTAAAGCAGTTTATAATCTAATATTAAAGGTGTACACTGCGGTAATCTATATCAACACACCGCCAACACCTATCGCTCTCTCCAACGTTCTGAATAAATCATTATATTCCTGGGCCCCACATGAAATAGATGCTAGACCCACTGTATTTCTCATTCCACTAACCAGTATTATAAAAGAAATCAATGTGATCCTATTTTATATTGCCTACAAATGTTAATATTGTTAACTTATTTTTAAAAAAACCCTTCTTAAAAAAAAAAGTAACTTCACTAATATTAATAAAAATGGAAGTTAAAATGATTATTTATAATTCATGATTTTGGGGTAATATAGATCAGTTTTTGAAAAACCCTTATTTTCAATTTTTTTTTTAAATTTAAAAATAATTTTAGATTTACTATGTTGAGGTAGGTCTGTATGATAAGTTCTGACTCTAATTATAAAGGTACACTATATAAAGGCACATAAGAAGGCCTGTACAATGGATGTTCAATAAGGAAGGTAAGCTGGTTAGGAGATGAATTGAGAGTTTTAAGGCTATTCGCCGTAAATTCTCACAGGATAGAAACTTGATTTCATAAGGTATATGCTTACGGTCGTGAAAGTTAAGGCAAGTCCTACAGATATTCGCCGAAGGTTCTTGCAGGAACAGAAACTCCATTAAATGAGGTATAAGCTTACGATTGTCAAGGCGTAGCCAGTCCTATTCGCTATAGGTCCTGACAGAAGGAAAGAGGGTATAGGAAGGACGAGAAAGTCAGAAAAGGCATAGTGAAATAATAAAACAATATTTTCTGAAATAAAGAATAATCTAATTCACTTGTGTTTA
>NW_027105437.1:21172-22728 GCF_000696795.3 Halyomorpha halys | reverse complement strand
TCTAATCCTACGGTGTAATGTATATACAGCAAAATAACGAACTATAAGTTCACTAGTATCTAATCTTAATTATAATATTATAATCTTATTCCCTCATTAAAGGGTACGTTGCATTTTTCTGGTTGTTAAACCTCGTCCTGAGAGTGTTATCCATATATTATTTCAAGGACTCGAGAATTAGAAAACTTGGATAGTCTTAGAACCCAAAGAAAATCGTAAAAAAGTGTGGTGAACGCTAAATATTGTTGCAAAATATTATACAAAAAGGTAATTATACTCAAAGTATGATTCGAAAAATCGATATGTTTTTCGTGGGACTCAACTGCTTCCCAAGAAAACAATAAACTTGACTATTTTTATGTATAATCTGTGAAGACATTATTTGCTTCAACATGTATAAACAAATGAATTCAGATCGCAGAAGAACTTACAACAAAGACATTCTGAAGAAAATCGCATAATACGAAGTATGTATTATGTCCGAACATTTCTAATTAATTATCCATGTTACAAAAACGACAGCAATATGCTTGTCGATACAAAAAATGATTTTGCCGCACAATAATAAAAATGTGTAATGTATTTATGTGGAAAACATTGAAATCTTTATCGATGGGTTCAAGTGCTTTCAATCAAACAATAAACGTTGGCAGTTCGTTTCTATACAGTAGATAACAAACATGCTGTCCTAAAAGATACAAGAGAAATAAAATAAGCTTATCGTTTGTAAGCCTAACATAGATTAAATCCGTTAGATCGGGACACTCGCCTAATATTTTCTACCCTCGTTGCTGACGGACTGTAGTCTTGAGGCCCAGTCACAACGTTCCACTCTCACACCTCTGTCACTTGCAATCTTCGGCAGTATTGTTAATGCGACTTGATGAGTACATTGTGTTTTCCACTGTAATGTTTTTTTTTATTGCCTGGTCTTTTGGGAATAAAATGGGAGACACTATCAAGAAGTTCCGATAAACGTCATACTTTTTCCAGATTAAAAATTATTAACGTGCGAAGAATAGTTTTATGAAATGATAAAAGTAAGAAGGGGGTCAACTATTTTTTTTTCTTAATGAATGATAAGGTTAGCACCAAGAATGTAATGTATTATAACCAAAACACAGATTTTTATGGAATAAATGTTTTTTTTAATCAGTAATAGGACAATATTACAAGTGTAAAAATTGTGATGAATTATTGCAGGGAACCAAATTCTGAGTTTTTATGAAAATAAAATTAAGGGCTGAAATGATCTGTGCAGAGGGATGCAGTACACTACACCTGTCTTTCTAAAGTTCAATGAGATAAAGTTTTACGGGTCACAAAACTATCAAAAGTGTATTTCTTAAATCTTCCTAAATGTTGAACATTACCTGATTAATATAAATTTTATTATTAGACTAATTTTTTTTATTACATAATACTATCAGATCTTATTCCCTTATTATTATATTATTATCTTATAAGGGTACGTTAATTTTTTCTGGTTGTTAAACCTCGTCGTGAGAGTGTTATCCATATATTATTTCGAGGACTTGGATAGTTACAGAACCCAT
>NW_027105437.1:20416-20657 GCF_000696795.3 Halyomorpha halys | reverse complement strand
TCACCACAACCAAAGAAGTGCAAAGTGAAACTTGTTTTATGCGTAAATTTTACGGCGTACCTCTTCATACAGGTAAATGTTTGAGTGCTATCACACTATAAAACATTATTAGTGACGAATTGGATCCCGAAAAAATACTACTATAGTAAAAAACATAAAGAATATCTAGATATTGCTAAAAATGCAGAATCAAGCAAAACGCAGAACCTTGGCAGGACTCCCCGCCCTCAGGTATATTTAT
>NW_027105437.1:19165-19605 GCF_000696795.3 Halyomorpha halys | reverse complement strand
CATGAGACACTAAACGTCGGTAGTTTATGAGTATACATACAATCATATACACTTTGGGGGGGAGAGAGGGAGGTATCTGACAAGGGTGTCACCTACAGGTGACAAAAAATATTGAAATGTGGATAACGACTTTACTTTTCAATATTTCATGTTTAAACGTCTAATTGCTCAAATTTCAGATGTTATAGGCTTATACGGATGTTATCAGAAAGGGTAAAGGCCTTAAGCCGGGTACAATTTTCTCTAATAAGTTACCATCATGCTGTTCAAAATTGAAAAGTGGAACCATAAAAGTACTCAGGAAAGGAAAATGGAATCATTTCACGAAAAAATAGAAGGTACAAGAAAGACCTTCCTATAAACGTCATACTTTTTCAGATTAAAAATTATTTATGTGCGAAGAACGGTTTCATGAAATGATATAAGAAAGGACAACTAAT
>NW_027105437.1:18663-19050 GCF_000696795.3 Halyomorpha halys | reverse complement strand
TAAATAAGGGAAAAAATAATATTTATTTTAATATAATATTAAACAAGTAATTATGGTGTTGAGTGTCGTTCAATGGGTTACCTACCCACTTTCAACGTTTGTAATTACTTAGCATTCCCTAACAGTAAAATATGTATGAGCCCAAATAAATTCAAACAATTGCTAGAAAAAATAAATTCAAATAAAATTAAGGCTTGAAACGATCCGTGCCGTACACTACAACTTTCTTGTGGATGTCGATTCAATCTATTTTTTTTTCTCGATAATTAAGACTTTACAGGAATAATTTATTATTATAAATACTAAGGTTTATTGCTCTTATATGATTATAAATATACCAACACTACTATATATATTTTGATAAGGGTCTTCCATTAAGTAAATCTG
>NW_027105437.1:16745-17454 GCF_000696795.3 Halyomorpha halys | reverse complement strand
AAACAATTAATTATATATAATTTTTAAAAAATTCACATTTAAGTTATTTCCATTGTAAATAATGTTGCTCTATAAAAAAAATAATTAGTATTGGAAAAATAAACTTTGAACATTGAAAATAATGGAACTTAATCACAATAACGACTTTACTACGGATTTAAGAAAAAGGAGAGATGTTATTGGATGCCACAGTTATTGTACAAAAAATTCAGAGAAAGCAAGCTGAAGTAATTCGTGACTTGGAACTACATGGTTTCCAATGTGACAGTTTTATTACATATTTTTACATTCACATATCCTAACTCTTGTAGACAAGATCTCAGAGTTTGAGTGTAGTACCTTGGGTAACAACTGAAATAAGAAAAAAATTTCTGTACGCAGACGAAGAAATTACAAAGATTCTACTTCTAATATTTTGATCGAAAGTATTTCAGATAATTAAAAGAAAAAATTTAGTGTATAACTAAAATAACTGTAAGGGCCACCCATAGCTCAGTGGTTAAGACACAGTCTTACCAATTTGATGTCTATTAGTGGTGCGGTTCGAATCCGGCCTGGGACGTTGACTTTTTTCTTTGAGTGGCGGTCCCACAAAATGAAGAACTTTGACCCCCAACCATGGTTAGGTGTAGTATAGGACTTCAATGGAAGTCTTGGCAAAAAAAAAAAAAAAAATTGTATTTTTTAAATAATTACAATTTATTTAAAA
>NW_027105437.1:9295-9690 GCF_000696795.3 Halyomorpha halys | reverse complement strand
AATATATTTAGTATCAGTAGCTTTTGAGGAGATCGCTTGGACTTGATATGACTACTCAATTATTGAGTTCAAGTCACAAGAAACACATGACGGAGCAATCAGGAAATTTAAAAACTGATTAAAAATAAAAGTCCTAAGCTTCAGGAAAACTATTTCTTAAGCAAAGGTATTTCGAGACTTAGAACGATATGCTCTGCAATAGGACAGATTTATTACATATTTTTATATTCATGTAACCTACTGTTCTGGGAAAGCCCTCGAACCTTGTGTAAGAGCAAGAAAGAAAAAAAAATATCTAGGAGAAGAAACAACGTGTTAATGGATGGCCACACTTAATAGTTGAAAAACTGGCCACACTAATTTTACGCTAAATTCGAAAGATAATTAATAGAAAT
>NW_027105437.1:6889-7395 GCF_000696795.3 Halyomorpha halys | reverse complement strand
AGCGCGAGGTATTCACTCACTTATCCCAATGTTTATCTTTAGATCATCTCTATCATTACGTATAACGCGTTCTAGGTATGTTTCCATAGGTTGATTCAGGGTTCGACCGCATTACATATGAATTCAAAAAAAATGTTTGTATGTAGGTAATAAAAATTACATTTTATTAGGCACACTTATTTTACGCAACGTGCAAATGCACATTTAAAGAAAAAAAAAACCACCCCTGGCGTCTTCAAGTTAAGTAAAATTTTAACTTTAATAAACCAGCATTTTTAAAAATTTTATAAATCGTTTTTTAACTTTCCCTTTAACTGCCGGATATGAGTTACTCAGTTGGTCACTCAGTGAGAAATTTATTTTGTATCAGTAGCTTTTGAGGAGACCGCTTGGACTTGATTTCAAGTATTAATGCATAGGAAAAATAAGTTCCTTATTTCTTCAGTAAATTTTGTATTAATATTGTTAACGAAAGGGAAGCATACAGATTGAGATAATTTTGCAAC
>NW_027105437.1:4083-5029 GCF_000696795.3 Halyomorpha halys | reverse complement strand
CGAAGTATTATCAACAATTAACAATAAGTTTAGTTCCTAATTTGCAATGTTAACAATAGTTATAATAGCGGGCATTAATGCCTAGGAAATCGATGAGGTGCCACTTAAAAAGTTCGAAGTTATAGTAATAATTTATAATTGCAATTATAATAGTAATTTTCACCCACAACAAGGTGTAATTCATTTTATTTTATGATTGTCAGTAAAGTTTTCGTATGTACTGAAGAACTTTATCACGTTTAATGAAATGGAGACTTGTTGAGGTCTAGTTATTGCTGACGCAGGAAAGCAACATCAGGAAAAGTAAGCAAAGATATTTCGAGACTTAAAACGATTTGCTCTGCAATGGGACAGATTTATTACATATTTTTACATTCATGTATCCTACTGTTCTGGAAAAGTCCTCGAACCTTGTGTAAGAGCAAGAAAGAAAAAAAAATATCTAGGAGAAGAAACAACGTGTTAATGGATGGCCACTCTTAATAGTTGAAAAACTGGAATACTAATTAATAGAAATGATTCTATTTTCAAGTCATCTCTCAGGTGGAGAGCAGAATCTTCCTTCGATCGGAGAGTAAAGCAGTTTGCCGTGAGGTATTGTTCTACTTATCCTAATAATTTTTAAATAATCTCTAAGAATGACAATCGAATCCACCTTCATCAAAAAATGAAATATATTTTCTGTATGTAGCCAAAAAAAAACTGCTAATATGACTACCCAATCATATAACACTAATACAACAATATTGACATAGTATGGAAATATTAAATTGCTTTAGAATTTTGTAAATTTAACTACAGTGACACAGGATGAATAACAGTTATTTCCAGCTATATTCTGTAGTCAAGCGCTTTTCAAATAACCCGTTACAATTGTTATCCCATAAATCCAGACTTGTGGAGTTTAAGTTACGGGAAACGCATGACGACCTAATAAGGAAATGTA
>NW_027105437.1:830-1032 GCF_000696795.3 Halyomorpha halys | reverse complement strand
ATGTGATCTCTAAAGTTGTGAGCCGTTCCACAAAAACGAAAAAAAAAATGTTTTTTTTTTAAAATAGGTACAAAAACATGTTAAAATGTTTGATCTCAAACAGCATATATTCAAAAATTTTAAAAAGTATAAATTTAAATTTGTTCACTGTAGGTGAAAAACATGAAATATTGTTTTGTTTAACACTAATAAAGTGCTATAA
>NW_027105437.1:437-780 GCF_000696795.3 Halyomorpha halys | reverse complement strand
TTACGTAAGTAGGCCAACAAAAAAGCATGTTAATTACGCTATAATATTATTGAGTTAAAGTAACAGCAAAGGCATTATCAGGATTGTTCGCTGCAATAAAAACAGTCGAACAAGTTCATTTTCATCATTATGCATTATGCGTTGCAGGAAAGCTCTAAGAGTTTGAGGATCGAACCTAGCATAACAACTGAAATGAAAAAAAAATTGAATGTATATGAAGAAATTACATATTATTTGCTGGCGACACTAATTTTACGCAAAATTCTAAAGATAATTATCAGAAATGATTCTAATTTTAAGGCAATCTCTCAAGTCGAGAACAATAATATCATTAAACAAAAAT
>NW_027105437.1:0-387 GCF_000696795.3 Halyomorpha halys | reverse complement strand
AGTAAGCAAAGGTATTTCGAGACTTAGAACGATATGCCCTACAATGGGACAGATTTATTACATATTTTTACGTTCCTACAGTTGTGGGAAAGCCCTCGGAGGTTTACCGTCCAACCTTGTGTAACAACAGACATGAATTAAAAACATTTGTGTGTAAGCAAAGAAATTACATCTTAAAGATGGACACACTTATTTTGCGATAAATTAAAATGACAATCAAAAAGATTCCAATTTCTTGATTTCCATGGTTTGGCGTGATGTATCCACTTACTTATCCCAATGTTGTATGTCATATCTAAGGATGAAACTTGTACCCACTTTCACTTTCATCAAATGAAGAAATGTTTTACGTAAGTAGGCCAACAAAAAAGCATGTTAATTACGCTA
>NW_027105436.1:0-4487 GCF_000696795.3 Halyomorpha halys | reverse complement strand
TTTTGATGAAATTATAAAAAAAAAAAAAAAAATATGGATCTTGATAAAAACTGCTTAAAGCCTATAAAATCCAAATTGGAAAAAGAGACGTCAGATTTTGTCGCCGTAAGGGAGGGGTGTTTTCCCACTTTCAGTAAGTGGTTTGGACTAAATTGGAAAATGATTTGTCCCATTTTTCCGAATGATTGCATTAAACATCAATTTTTTTTATTACCTACTCTTTTTCCAATTTAAGGTCATTTCGTTTTTAGAGAGTGTACTAGCTCAATAATAATTTTCTTAAAAACGGTTAAACGGTTATCCTTAATTATTACAATTGATATATTTGACTACTGACCGACAGTCCCAGGTAGTGAGGAAGCAAAATACAAATTTAATTGTAATAAAAAACCTACAACAAACGTGAATATTTTTTATACAATTTAAATTACGTACTTTTATGTATTTAAGGCGTTAAGAAGTAAAATTTTTGAGTGAATTGCCGTTTTAGCTATCGCCAGCTTTTTTTAAGTCTGATTCCATAAATTGTTGAGAGAATCTTTTGGAAATATTTTTTATAAAGATAAAAATGATATTACGCTACGGTAAGTGACTGATGGTTAAAGGTAAAAGCGTAAGTATTTTTACATTGTAAAACTTTTCATTCTGTCAGTTATCACGTTTTACGACCGAACATGTTATGACAATATCGAAAAGAAAAATTATTAGATTGTGACTTTTCATTCATTACATTCCAGATTTGTGAATGTAAAACCACGTTTATTAATATTATTATCTACTTGGAAAATTATTAGTTTCCGATATTGTTTTAAAGGTAAAATTATTTATCGTTAAATGTATTGGTTATGAAAGGGACAAAAAATAATATTTATATCAGAAAAATTATGACTGGATATGATCTATTAATCTCATTAGTTATTTGTACGAATATAAATTTATTCAGAGACTAAACTGTCTATTCGGCTATTGCGGTAGTTAGACGCGTGAAAATTATTCGTGAGTGCTGAATAATTGGGCGTAACACCTATTCATGACGAACACAAACCGGCCTGTCAAACCAAACTACCTATCAAACACTCACAGAGATAATTTAATATTACATAATTAACTATAACATGGATTGTCGTCGATTCGAGGGTCTACATCTGTAGTTCGGAGATCGTAAGAAATGAGTTTTAAATTTTATTGTGAGCAGTAAAAAGTCTTTGAGGAAATTTGAAAATTTATATAAAAATCTCGAGAAGTGCCATGGTTTGAAATGTTTCTGTTGCTTGATATTTTAAATCCGGTTTTTCTTATACTTTAAAACCTCACAAGTACTTTCTTACATGTAACTTATGGTTTTATCATAGCATAACTTGATACATCGAAAAAATCAATCATACAAAATCAAAAATTTTGTAATTTCTTTTTTAATGGGCTTTTTATTTTTAGTTGAAATAATTTGTCTTGTTTAATTTCTTTAGTTCTTAAACTATATTATTGCATTACTAATTTATATCCTAAAAGTAATTTAGCTTATGTTCGTTTCACAATTTTTTACTGTACATAAAATTTTATTATATTAAAAGGATAGTCGGGGGCGAGGTCAAAAGGAACAAAACATTGTTAACGATATATTTGCAGACGTTACGCGCCACTTTTTAGGGCTTCTTCGGGGCCAAAAAAGATAAAAAACAACTAAAAGCATGTTGACAATGTAGAATAATAAGATATAAAGAAGTAATTTAAAGAGGTTGGATTAAAAAACATGTAAATATAAGTGAAAAAGAGATAAAATTAAAATGTACAATAATAAGTGTATATAAAAAAGAAAGAACATAGACCATTAGGTTTAATATGAACATGAAAAATAAATTGTACACACTTAGAGACGGAAAATTAATGAAGTAACATGAGAATAAATAAAGTGAAGAAAGAATTCATAAAAATAAAAATAATAATATATAAATAAAGAATGAATAAGAACCAACCAACTGTCGTGTTTCAAAGACCGCCAACCAGTGACAAAAAGACGTAAGAGGGACAGCCATAGAGTAGTGGGGAGATGACGGTTACAAACGGATATTTATAAGTGAATAAAAGAAAAATATATTAAAATATAATAATTGTAATTATTGTATTACATAGGAAACATAAATATAAATAAAATGGTATATACAATTTTATGTATATACCAACCAACTGTATTAAAATACAGTTAAGATAATATTTGTATATTATTATCCTACACTGTTAACGTATTCTTAGTTGTTTTATATGTGTTTTAGCCCTGATGAAGCCTTAAAAAGTAGGGCGAAACATCGCCAATAAATATAGTTGTTAACTATTCTTGGTTCCTTTTGACCAAACCCTGGACTATCTCCTTCATATTTTAAAAATACGGCCAATCATGTATATACAGGGACCGAAGAAAGTATTTGCATGCCACGTTTTTTTATTATTAAATTATGAATTTTGCAATAAAAAAACCCTATTAAAAATAAAAAGTATATTTACTTTACAGTAACTGAGACGTTTTGCTTCCTGAATTCTTCACTTTTCCTTCGCAATATCTTTCTGCCATCAGATCCAAACAAATCAGATTTACTCTCATCTGAGGATAATACATTTTCCCCAAAACTGATAAGCTTGTTGATCTAGCAATCCCAAGCAAATAAGAGCCTTTTTTGCTATTCGTTTCACTGATATAAGGTTTCTTTCTCGTGACCCTTCTGTAAATTCCTTTAGAACTTAAAACATTTCTAATTGTTGCTCTTCACAGACCCCAGAAGTCGATTCGATCAGATTTGCCTACCTGCACTAACTCCTGATTTTTTTTTGCCTCAATTTTGATTTTTCTTTCCATCCTCTCATTTACTTTCTTTGGACGTCCTTTGCGCCGGTTATTTGGAGTTGTGCCTCTTTCTTTAAAATCTCTTAAATACGTATCTGACGGTTGAAAAATTAATACCTAACAAATTCGCTATTTCGCGATACGATCTTCTTTGTTTTCGAAATAATGTAACATTTTCACGAATACCGGCACTTAGTTCATTTGGTTTTGGCATTAGGATTGGTTAAATTAAAACGAACGTGATAGATTGAAATATTTTAACTTAATGATAGAAAAGAACAGGGTTATACTCAAGCATACAAACAAAAGCAAGTAAACAAACATAGTGTGCAAATACTTTTTTATCCTCGTTTTTATATTATGTTTAAATTTTTATTATTATCAATACTTTAAATTGAATTTATACTGTTTTTAACAAGTTTTAATTGTTCTTTCTAGTAAGATACATCAAACTTTATATATATATATATAATGGAATTTTATTTCGCTATGAATTGAAATTATAGTGTACTAGGAAAGAGAAAAGTCGATAATGATTAATACAATTGAGAGGTTGAAAAACAAAGAAAAAAATAGATAATGGAATGTAATTAAAAAAATGTATATTGGCGGATTTTGAAATAAATAAGAAAAAACTCATTACATCTTTATGAATGCATTTCTTTTGTCCAACATTAAAAGATGGGTTTGCTTTCATTAATGAAATTTCAAACGTCTAATAATGCCTTTGTCCGGGGGTCTCAATATATTGAAAAAGGTCGACAGAAGAAAACGAGCAAAATTGCGTGTTATTAAAAATATTTAAAGCAAACAATATTTTTTTATTTCCAGATCTTATGTAAATTTTAAGTAGATTATTCTTAGATTATTATTAATATTCGGAGTATTAATATATATATAACTCCCTGAAGCAGTAAATTTATAACAAGTAGAAACATTAGAAATCCCCTAATATATAAACATTGATAAGAAAATATACACGTGTATATCAGGTTTATAATAAATTCTGTTAGTGTGGCATTTCGAATTGAAGGCAAAGCAGAGGACATTGTATTTACCGAAGGACACGGAATGAAGAAGTTGGTATTCAAGACCATTTAGCAGTCAGGGTTCACATTTCATTCCGGGCATTCCTACACCATATCTCCATTCTTATTGCAACTGCTCCCTTATCAACCAACATTAGGTTTCTGATATATATCAATGTCTGTTATACATTCCTTCATTATTGAATTTATATCCATAAAAAATTCAAATAAATTATTCTTGTGCATTTTATTATTTCAGCAGGAGAAGAAGATTAAGGATTCGATCATAATCAACAAATAAGATATTTCAAATAAATTAGATCTAAAAGATCGAATAAAAAATTAATTATTTAAATAAAAAATGAGTTTTAGATATAATGATTGATGAACATCTGGCGTAGTGCCCACATCACAAAAGTTTCACTAACCACTCTATTTTGAATACAACAAATTAATCCTTCCGCTTTATTGGTTAAGATAAGTCAACATTTCTCAAACCTTATTTAAATTTTTTATTTTTATTTCCTCCAAAAGTACATATTTTAAATGGTGTGTTGATGTAAATCACAGGTGAAAAATATAAGTGTGAGATATAAATGGCTTCAATTTAAAAAAAAATTATT
>NW_027105435.1:0-1132 GCF_000696795.3 Halyomorpha halys | reverse complement strand
TACTGGGTAGTTTCTCTACATGCTGTATCATATCATTATGTCATTATGATCAAATTTACTTGTTATATTTTTTATACAGTTGTAAATATCAATAAATAAAAAAAAAAAATTATTATTTCACCCTAGTAACTTAAATTCCATATGCATTGGTTACTTGTCCACAAAACGCAATATTGAACTAAACTGTTTAATTTTGAAAGATTATTAGTTGACCGTATGTAATATATATTATAGTTATAATTATATAGATTATAGGAAGAATATCTGAGTGGCAGTCAATAAAGGTACGGAGTAGCAAAAAAATATATTGACAACCAAAGTTTCTAACAGAGTATAACACGTTTCTGTCTAACATTTCTGACATAGCCTTACATAATTTCCTTTACTTTGGCATCCCCTTACTCCCCCGTGGCATTTCTTTTATTAAAAAATAAATTTACTTAAATAAACATATTTTTCTTAATCTTATCCCTGACAAACACTACCACCTTAAAACCCGTATCACCTGACATAAATCACCTGTCAACTACCCTAACGTTTTGACTTCCAAACTTTCTGAATATGCTCTGACTCTCAACATACATTTAACTTTTACAAAGCCTCTATTCCCGTTGCAGTCCCCAACTATAAAAGCCGACTCATATCTGAGACCATCCATATCAATCTGAAAGAAAAATGAGTTAAGCATAAAGTCGATATCGCTATCACCCTTATTTACTGATATCCTAAACCTAATAAAACACACTTAACCCATTATGAATATTTCTACCCTATTCGTTTCTCTACCTTATACTCATTTCCTTCTATTTATTTATTTTTTTATGTTTTATTTAGTATTTTTCACTTGTTTTGTCCTCGCAGTCTTATGTTTATTGTTGACACTCATCAACTATTTTTCATTGCTGTTTTATTTTCTTACCATCTTTATCTATACTGTATACTTTATATCTCGAATGTACGTTCAATATACCTGTATGATTTTATTCTATCTTCCAAGTATTGTTGATACTTATTATCGTTACACATTTATTTATATTTTCTAAACTTACTGTTTTTTAAAATTGTTTATATTTCACTTTTGACACATTTTCTATTTATATTTTTATTTTTTTATAATATTTTAACCAATTTT
>NW_027105434.1:12609-13733 GCF_000696795.3 Halyomorpha halys | reverse complement strand
ACTTACACACATTGTATCCCATATTTTATACTTTACTTTTCCTTTGTTCTTCGTTGAGAAAGAGGTGAAGGAGTAACTCAATTGGAATAGTACCTGGCAGGTCGAAGACACCTTCCTACATGACTCTGGCGACTAGCTACCCTCCAGTTCTGCATACCCCCCTCGTGTTTATCGGAATAATATCCGGTAGGACGAGCTTACCCTCCTCTGAAACATAGAAGTTGTTACCCGTTAGTCTCATCCTATCTAGTTATCTCCCGTGTCAACAGCCTTAACTTTATTAATTGAACACGCATTGTCAAGGCCTTCTGGACAAGCAGAATAATCAAGAAAATAACCCACATCGACATATGAAACCCGAACCTGCGATGTGTGAAATGACTGTTTGGGTGGTGTGCAACAGTCATAAAGCATATTGTAAATATCTTCATTTGCATAACAAAGGAAGCAGCATAAACAATTTATAAAATGGTCAGCTAATATACAAACAAGAGATAAACAATTGCAAGTACATAAACGTTACCTTCAACTATTCAATTCTAACAATAGCAACGAATTTTTACAATCCCAATATTCTTCGCGTCCGTTTTAAACATTTCCGCTTCTAGTTTAGCTTGTCGGTGCAATATTTATCATTTTTAAAATGGCATAAATAAGTGAACCATCCAAAGCAAAGATGAAACTGTTTTTATAATTAATGGAACAACATTTTTTATTAAAAAATTGTTACAACTATATCTTAAAACATAGTTCGTGCAAAACAGGTTGCAGATCGATTAGTAGTGGGCAGATGTTCTATCCCATGCTGTAATTGCTTCTATTGCTATGTATCGAGGTATTAGCCATTATTAATATTGTAGGGGTCTTTGCCATATGACTTGTGATACCTGTACCAGGTATCTGACTGTCAACAAAGAGCACTTTGCAGGTCTATGGCACAGGTGAAAG
Source organism: Halyomorpha halys (assembly GCF_000696795.3). Classification (NCBI taxonomy): domain Eukaryota; kingdom Metazoa; phylum Arthropoda; class Insecta; order Hemiptera; family Pentatomidae; genus Halyomorpha; species Halyomorpha halys. The sequence goes on along the minus strand of NW_027105434.1, from coordinate 12,785 downwards.
GGTCTTTCCTGAACAAATCTACTAAAACCAGGTACTGCCTGCTGGCTTTGTTGGTAGTCAGGTCAATTATAAACAACACATGCACCAATCACTTTTCTTAGTGTACCACCATCTTGTATCGTATTTTTCTTGGGCGTGGCTGGTGATAGCCAATGGGAAGTAAGGTCCCGAAATCT
>NW_027105434.1:8929-9774 GCF_000696795.3 Halyomorpha halys | reverse complement strand
CTTATTTTTAATTTATGATCATATGTACTTCCAACTTTAGCATAATTATATTATAATTACTTTATTATTATTAATGTTTCTATTATATAATTTACACACCTGTGTATCCTTATTTATTTTGTATTTTGTCTTTTCTTCATCATGTTATATTTATTGTATAGATTCTGTTAACTCCATTTCTTTTGTGTCTTCAATCGGTGTATATATTTTTTTAAATAACATTTCTCCCCCCCCCCTTATTATATATATTCTCATTTAATTGTGGCCTATTTTCTGTCCTTTTTACCTTAAAATTATTTTAAAATGTATCGTACTTTAAGTGTCAATTCCCACTCTTCTCTATACGTCCTGTCAAACAGTACACTTTGGCTCTTACTTCTAGTCTGTATGATACGTTTATTTTATTCTTGTCCCCCTCATCTTTTTTCTTTCTCTTAGTTTATATTTCATCTTTTTGTCTGTTATTATTTCCATTTCCATTAATTATCTATAAACTTTTATTATTCTTAGTTAGTTTTTATGTTTCATTGTACATCTTTTTAATTTTTCATTTACTTTTCTCATTAATGTTTACATCATTTAAGTGTTTGTATTTTTTTTAGCCCTGATGAAGCCCTGCAACGTGGAGCGAAACGTTGGCTTGATATGTATCGAGGTATTGGCCATAAATAATATTATTAAAGTCTGCCATATATCTTGTCATACCTGTGCCGGGTATGGCAACAACGAGCACTATGCAGGTGACTAAGGGGCGCAGGTAAAAGGGTCCTTCCTGAACAAATCTACTAAAACCAGGTACTGCCTGCTGGCTTTGTCGGTAGTCAGATCAATTATAAACAACACAT
>NW_027105434.1:8310-8879 GCF_000696795.3 Halyomorpha halys | reverse complement strand
GGCGCAGGTAAAAGGGTCCTTCCTGAACAAATCTACTAAAACCAGGTACTGCCTGCTGGCTTTGTCGGTAGTCAGATCAATTATAAACAACACATGCACCAATCACTTTTCTTAGTGTACCACCATCTTGTATCGTACTTTTCTTGGGCGTGGCTGGTGATAGCCAATGGGAAATAAGGTCCCGAAATCTGAGGATCAGGCCAGGAAAAAGAGGCATTGTGGATAGAAGTAGGAGGACGGGCGACTGAAATGACCTGAGAAGGGCCCTTCAGAAATGGAACTCCACGACCAGACCAAGTCCTAAGAACGGCCATTAGACCTGGACGCCATCGCTTATGAACAAGAGGACACTCACCTTACTACACGCACCACCCAAATCAACCAACTCAGCACTCATTCAGATATATATTAGGTAATAATGTATTAATCGATATTTTATGGAAAATCAATTATCTGAATCATTTCTATCATTTAAATAACATCATTTATCAATAAATTGTAAATAAATACTTAGTTCCTTTATGTAGTTTATTTACAATTATATTACACATTACCACTCCTTATAATAC
>NW_027105434.1:7319-8260 GCF_000696795.3 Halyomorpha halys | reverse complement strand
AACGGCCATTAGACCTGGACGCCATCCTTTATGAACAAGATGACACTCACGTTACTACACGCACCACCCAAATCAACCAACTCAGCACTCATTCAGATATATATTAAGTAATAATCCATATTTTATGGCATATCAATTATCTGAATCATTTCTATCACAGTAATAAATTATAAATAAAAACTTCCTTAATGTAGTTTATTTACACATATTACACAATACTACCCCTTATTATATTATATAATTAATGGTAACAATATTTTATAAATAAAAAGGTATTTAATTGGTAAACACACAACAAGTCTTTGGAAAAGAATCCAATTATAATATTAGTTTTGCAGGATTTAATATAAATTAATCAATTAACTTATTTAACAACTGGCATCCCGACTAAACCCAGAGACAGTACATAGCACTATATCGGTAAAACTAAAAATCAACTTAAAAACCGTATCTCTCAGCACAAAACTTCTATCAACTCCTGTAACCATTTGGCCTCTAAATTGTAAGAACTAACATTAAGCCTCAACCATTCTTTGAACTTGAAATCCATACTTCTGTCCCCAACCATGAAAAAACGCCTCATCTCGGAATCCATTCATATGAATGTAAACGGGGAATCCCGTCAATAAAGGCGATGTAGACTGCACCTCCCTGACATATCGACACATCTTATGCCTTATAAAATCCCCATATTTCTTTTTTAACGACGTTCTGTATTTCAGAAGCCACCTTCCCTGTCATATATTTTACCTGGTTTTATTTTTTTTAAATTCTCACCACCATAATTAATTTAATTACTTTATATTTTATATTTACTATCCATTCCTTTCTTTTGTATTCATGTATCTTATTTTTAATTTATGATCATATGTACTTCCAACTTTAGCATAATTATATTATAATTACTTTATTATTATTAATGTTTCTATTATATAATTTAC
>NW_027105434.1:3401-3907 GCF_000696795.3 Halyomorpha halys | reverse complement strand
CCAATGGTTTCTGAAATGAAGTTTTTCATAAATCAAACAACTATAAATCAATTTATTGCCACCATTTTTTTATTCCCCCTACCTATACTTGGCAGACTCATCAATTTTGACTAGTAATTATACCTAGCTTTCATTAAAGTAATCAAGAATCAAGAATTGGGGTGAAATAACTGCCTTTTTTTCTTCCGGGCTCTTGTACTATATCGTCTCCGTCGTCTCTGCACTATGTACTCGTAGTTACCAGCATTCTTGTCATCTTCACCAGCTTAATCATTTTAGCCACGGCGGGAGGACTACTTCGGCTCATCCTCCAAGAAGGCAAGGCGGAGGTACGTCCTTTATACGTCGATCTACCTCCTGGAGAACATCCGCTCAGGACAACAACCACAAACGGGGCCCCATTAATCACCGGAGATAGAAGACTTTTCCTCTCTTTTTTGTTTAACTACAATATAATTTCTTAATAGTTTAAAAGTTGGGTTAAGTTCCGATTTTATTTTCTAGTT
>NW_027105434.1:2410-3351 GCF_000696795.3 Halyomorpha halys | reverse complement strand
GGGAAGTAAGGTCCCGAAATCTGGGGATCTGACCTGGAAAAAGAGGCATTGTGGATAGAAGTAGGAGGACGGGCGACAGAAGATGACCTGAGAAGAGCCCTTCAGAAATGGAACTCCACGACCAGAAGAAGTCCTAAGAACGGTCATTAGACCTGGACGCCATCGCTTATGAACAAGAGGACACTCACCTTACTACACCCACCACCCAAATCAACCAACTCAGCACTCATTCAGATATATATTAAGTAATAATGTAATAATCGATATTTTATGGAAAATCAATTATCTGAATCATTTCTATCATTTTAATAACATCATTTATCAATAAATTGTAAATAAATACTTAGTTCCTTTATGTAGTTTATTTACAATTATATTACACATTACCACTCCTTATAATACTATATAATTATTGGTACTATGATTAAAATATAGTAATAAATTATAAAAAACACTTTGTTTATTTATAATTTGTATTGTTTATTTTATATATTGTGTATTTATTAGAATCAATTATGTGAATCATTTTAATTATAGTAATAAGTTATAAATAAACCCTTTGATCCTTAATGTAGTTTATTTACTATCATATTACACAATACCACCCCTTATTGTATTATATAATTAATGGTAACAATATTTTATAAATAAAAAGGTAATTTAATTGGTAAACACACAACAAGCCTTTGGAAAGGAATCCAATTATAATAATAGATGAAAGGAATATGGTCCGGGTGCGGTCAAAAAAACTCAAATAGTAGAATTACACTATTTTATTGAGCCAACGTTTCGCCCCACGTAGCAGGGCTTCGTCAGGGCTAAAAGGTATGCATTCTGTCTTATCATTTGATTTGTGTTTTTTTTCTTTTAACATCTCTTTATTTGTATTTTCTTTAATATTTCTTCTCTTATCTATCTGTTACTATTACCCTTTTCATTTA
>NW_027105434.1:0-510 GCF_000696795.3 Halyomorpha halys | reverse complement strand
CCAATGGTTTCTGAAATGAAGTTTTTCATAAATCAAACAACTATAAATCAATTTATTGCCACCATTTTTTTATTCCCCCTACCTATACTTGGCAGCCTCATCGATTTTGACTGGTAATTATACATAGCTTTCATTAAAGTAATAAAAAATTGGGGTGAAATAACTGCCTTTTTTTCTTCCGGGCTCTTGTACTATATCGTCTCCGTCGTCTCCGCGCTATGTACTCGTAGTTGCCAGCATTCTTGTTATCTTCACCAGCTTAATCATTTTAGCCACGGCGGGCTAATTCGGCTCATCCTCCAAGAAGGTACGTCCTTTATACGTCGATCTACCTCCTGGAGATCATCCGCTCAGGACAACCACAATCGGGGCCCCATTAATCACCGGAGATAGAAGACTTTTTTCCTCTCTTTTATTCAACTTCAATATAATCTCTCATTAGTTTAAAGTTGGGTTAAGTTCCTTTTTTTTTATTTATTTATTTTTCTAGTTTACATGTTCGTATTTTTT
>NW_027105433.1:0-4003 GCF_000696795.3 Halyomorpha halys | reverse complement strand
TTGATGCCGTTTTTCGATTTCAGGGGCTTTTTAAATATTGCTCGATTAAACTATCTCAAAGTCTCTCCTTCCCGTTTTAAGCTAATATTTCGAAAGTGATATAGGGCCCTCGCTCTCCGGGGGTTTAGCGGGGCGGGTCGGGCGGGGAAGGATGGCCTTTTCTTTAGCGTTACAATCCTGCTCTTGTGAGATTGTGACATGTCGTTAGTCGACCAACCTACTCGCTGTAATTGTCCGTTCTAAAAGTTTTTTAAAAAGCTTTTTAAAAAGCAGTATTTAAATAATTTTTAATAATAACATTGTTGGGAAATTGAAAAAAAAAATATATAAAAAAATGTTCTCCATGAATTTTTTTAATTGCCTTCATAAAATATTAACTCTTAACTAGGCAAGATATGATTTTTATTTTTAAAAATATCCCATCAATTAATCTTCTAAATAAAATTTGATTTGATTTACTTTTATATATTTTATTTAAATATCTCACAACTTTAACCAAAATGTTTCATTTCTGTCCAAGAAGGAATATTATTATTATCTGATTTATTCATCAAATTCCTTTTATGATTTGAATAATATAATTTAATATCAACATTAATAAATGCATAGTGTAATTAACATATGATACAATACAAAAAGTATATCAATAATGTTATTGGATCCAACAGATGCTCCTGACGCGTTGTGACTTTGTGACACATTAAAGTACAGTATAAAAACTATAGTCAATTAAAATGTACAAAATAATATTCCCAGATTTTACACGAATATTAAATTATATTATTCAAATCAGAAAAGTAATTTTTATATATTATATCTAATTTTCTCACCTGAAATCTCCAGTGCTTTTTCTGGAATAATTATCAGTAACCACTGGAATGAAGTCGAATCCGATTTGATACTGACGTGGAGCTTTCAAGTCTATACATAAGTGAGAGTATGAGACTATGTTGAGTCTGTATCGTGGGTTATTTGAATAGGTTAAATGGTTGTTTGCGCAACCTCCAGCTGTGATTCCTTTCCACTCGCCATCAATCTATAAAAAAATGAAAAATTTATAATTATAAAAACTGATATACTAATTCTGCTTTTTCAGAAGGGAAAAGACAATAAAAAAAAGAAAAGATTATGTTGGACTGGCATTGGTAAAACAAGTGGTTAATTATAACGGAGATTATTTATATTAATAAACAAGCATTTTGACCAGTCCAAGGATAAATTTTTCATAGCAACATGTTCTTAAAATGAGATATATATTAGAAGTGATAGCCTTGATATGTTCACTACGAATACTTTTGATTCTGTCTAAGAAAAAAAAAATGAAAATATTTGATTTAATAAAAAAAGCAAAACTTGTACGCTTACTTTTTTAATATGCCTGAATGGATCCGTGATCTTTTCTAAATTGAATGGACAAGTAGCATATGCTCTTAGGGTATAATAAATTGTAACAGTCTTCTCATATTGAGACAAGACAAGAGTAAAATCTCTTTCTGAAGTATCTGCCAGCATGATCTTAGTAAGATAATGGGGGCTGTTAATACGCACGCCATCTAAATATGGAGGAGGATCATCTAAAAAAAAATATTTTCAAGGTAGCAGTATTATTGAATAATTCAAATAAAATAAAAATAACATCATATTTAAGTCTTTATTTTGTCTTAATTCAACTTACGAGGATAATAAACTCTTTTCCCTTTGTTTTTATAAACAAGCATTGTGATATACTCTCGATTATATTTGAAATCTTCAATATCTACAATATGCCTTGTTAGAAGAATCCACACAGCACCTTTACCATCTCCAACTTGTAGGCGAAATTGAGGGTTGTCGCCGATATTAAAAGTATCCTTAGCGGGCCCTACTCCTGCTGACCAGGATCTTAAAAATGTTGTTTAGAAGTTAATTTTATTTTAAAATACTATCACAATAAAGCTATTTATTTAATATATGTTACTCACTGATGTAAACAGAATGTGTGAGTAAAAAGAGCAGGATTCCAGTTCAGGTAGAATACATCAAAAAAGTTTAAAATTGAATTATAATCAATCCAGAAAACGCCATTATCAAAAGACGCAGCACTTTTTGGATCATAATTAAGAGCGTTACACATTTCCCTGGTCCAGTGGATGGTATCGAGTTCAGAATAGTTTCCACGCCAGCGTACGTGTGACCAAGGGTTCTTCAATTGCAATAACTTTGTTTCCTGGAAACATTATAGACAATACATAACACGATTGATTGACATAAATTACTAAAAATTAAAAATATATTGAGTTGTTTTCTTTTAAAATATGTTTTGATTAAATAGTTAAAACAAAAATAAATTGACTACAAGTATTTATCATTTTGAAAACAACGCATAAAAATATAATAAAATTAAACTGAATACTAATAATATCAATTTATCTTATTAAATATCAATCAAATCATTAAATTTCTACCTTTTTGCCTACTGTTGTTTTGATAGATTAGTTGCTCATAGTTTGTGTTGTTTTTATTTTGGATATTTTAAAAACTCTAATAAAGAAATGGACAAAAATAATAAAATTCTGAAAGAAAGGTTACAAAGTTTTCCAGAAAATCCACTAGGAGCTCCTCTGCATTTAACATATAACATGGACTTTAAATTGAGTTGCTTACAATCTTATATTTACGAAGTAAAGCATGTTAAAACGTTTTACATTTAACACATTATGAATACTCCTATTGTGAAATGAGTTAAAAAAGGTGAATCATAGATGAAAGGAAAAAATTGACAAACCACAAAAGTTTTTCTGAAGATTAATAATAAAGTAATTTAAAATTTGTTTCCAACTTAACTAAAAAAATATAATACAAGAAATAGATAAAGCTCAAAATATGAATAAAAAAAAAATCTTAGTTTATATAATTTTAACGGTGATGTATTTTTTTTTATCAAAAATAGATCATTTTGTGTGTAATATTGACTAATAGATGTAATAATATAATAGATGAAAAGCCCCAAGAAAAAAAATACTAACTGTAAGTATAAAAGGACGACCGGAAAAATGAAACAAAAAAATTAAATACTTAAAATAAAAACTTTCAGGAGTAGTACTAATGAAAACATATAATTTTAATAATGTTCCAGGTGTAGAAAGTGTTCCAGAAGAAAAAGGTTTAGAAAGGGCCGAAATATTATGGCTAAATTATGGTAAATGTATATATTTATAGAATAAGACTGTTACCAATAAAATTTTAAAAAATGTATAGTTTTATTTTAAACAATGTAGAACATTAATGAAGTTCTAAGGATTTTTTGGTTCAAATCATTGTGATTGATATTTAATAAATTAAAATATATAACTATAAGAAACAGATAATAATTTTATTGATACATAATACAACAAAATGCATGATCTGAGGCTTTGTTAATAAATCAAATTTTTTTTTCATTGTCATATTTAAGTATAAAAAATGCCTTCAAGATATCTATTTCTACTTGTAATTCTGAGGTGAGAGAATTAAAAATTTCGTTATAAATTATCCTCCTTTTATTGGTTTTATTCCAAGAACTGGCAGCACTGGCTCTTTGAAACATTGATCCCCCCCCCAATGTCATTATTTGTTGTCCCTAGTATATAGGGAAGATTTGAATCAATGTAATACACGAAATAAGACTAATGTAAACATAGCTTTACATTGATCTGCCGGACATCCAATACAGCATAGGCATGAGTCGGAATGAGGCCAGCTCTTTCCGCTTCTTCGTCTGACATCTCACCAGTCGCAACTGTGGCAAGAACATCACCTCGGTGCAGTCTAGTGTGCAATATCTTGAAGAGAGAATCTGAGTTAAAGTCAGGATCTTTAACACGAATAGCTACCCGTTCTGGGATCCAACCAGTAAGGGCATGTAGATCAATATTCTGAAAAAAATAATAGTATATATATATATATATATATAGTATATAAACATAAAATTATATTAAATTAAGTTTCCAAGATTTTAACAATGATCATTTAAGACTTGTTATTT
>NW_027105432.1:0-5157 GCF_000696795.3 Halyomorpha halys | reverse complement strand
TTTTAGAAGTTACTGCAAGAAGCGCTGTCCTCGGTTTGTAGCGAAAAGCAAAAGTAAATAGATTTTATTTGAATCCTCCAATTTACACATAATAATAATTATATACATTACTTTTAATTTTATATTTATTATTTTTATCATCTTTATTTTCTTTTATGCATATATTTATATCCTTGTAAATATTTCTAGAGTTTTAACTTTGCTTTTTACATTTTTATGAGAATATATTGTTAGCTAATTTTAAATATTTACTATTTATAATGTAGACTGTAATTTTATTTTATATTTGTTGAAAAAGGAAAAAAGTAAAGGTACATTGGGTTAAGGGTGAAAATTATACTTAGTAATATATAGGAAAAAATGAATAATAATAAAAAAGAATGGAATGTAACTCACGTCTCTCCCCCTCAGCGGACTGCTTATTTTTTTACCTTAAAAAAGTTTGCTCAGTGTGATGTATCATTCGATTTCTGAGAAAAAAACTCTTATTTTATCTTAACGAAAATCCTCAACAAGTTTAGAGATCAATTTTGTAGACAGGAACTGCTTGTATTAAAGATTAAAAAACATTTAAATTTTCACATAAAAAAAACAAAAAAAAAACGCTGTTCCGATTGTTTCAAGGTAAAAATCTTTCTATATTCTGCCAGAATTTGCGAATAGATGTATTTCGTATTATTTAAAAAAATAAGTATGCCAATGAAAAAATTATAAGCAAGGTATAGGTAGACACTGACTTCTATTACAACAGATTTTAGTTAGGTCAAATGGAAAAGTAATATATTTTTTTTTTTTATGACTTTTTTTTTAATAGCATAAATATTATTGTGATCACTATTAGAAAATATTATAAGTAAATAGTTTTTTCTCTTTGTTTTTGTTTGTTAAAGTAGGGCTGATTTAATCTATCATGCTATTTTACTTAAACTATAATTATGTTACATCTTTTAAGTTCAAAATATAAAACTTTCAGTCTATTCGTCGTAACAGATAACTTATTTTTTTTTTTTTACAAACCATTAACGTAATAGCTAAATCGAGGTGATTCCAGCACACCTTTCACCGCTCATTTTTTCTCTCTAAAAATATTAAGCCAAAACCTTTTTTGAAAAGCTTTCGTTTCGGGTTTATAAGATGTCTTAAAAATAAAAGAGCGATTTTCATAAAGTAAAATAAATAATTTTTAATTTTTATAACTTTACTAGAGAGAAATACTTCCTTTAGCCATGCTGCCCAAATACATTGTGTTGCTACAATACACAGCATACCAATCAATCCATGATGGGACATTTATACAATACGTATATTTGTATGATATAACAAACAATTTTTTTTTTGGTTTTTGTTTTCCTATGTCACAATTATCTTTTTCTTTTTTTTTTCAGAGGAAGCCCCAGTAGGAATAGAGTTGGCTAAAAACTCAAACATGAAATTAAATACTTTATAAATAATATAAAGTAAACAGCGAAAAAATAATATTAAAAAAAATTATAAAGTTATATATTTTTCAAATTTACAATTCAATACAATTTACAAATTTACATTACAATACCCGATTGACACCATATTTTTTTTTTTCAAGGCGACCTTTTATATAAGTAAAAGTAAGTAAGTAAAGGAAAGTATCTTTTCCGGTCCAACGCGTAATAATTGTAAATCGCTAAAACGTTTGAGAATGGTTTACGATTTTTAATTTGGGCGCAAAGCGTACTTTAAGTGGGCAAATTTTTTAAAAATTCAATTTTCCCTAATAGTCCTGGAGTTGATGGAAAAATAGAAACATGATCATCTGAGCCACAATTGCATTCTACAGGATAGTATTTATAAAATATGAATCATAGAGTCAGACGTGTTCGGGTGCACTGAATAAGGGATGAAAAATTAAAAAATAAAATCATCAGACCCAAGTTATTTCATATTAATATTTCTGATACACTAAGCATAAAAATAAACGTCTGAAAAATTTTCAGCTGATGATCAACAAATTTTTTCTTTAATTTATGGCCATCAAGCACCATTAGAAGAGAGCAATAAAAACTTGAAAAATTAAGAATATTTTGAGTAAAGGTGAAATTTCTCTCACATCTTGACTTTGATACATTATGTACAAAACTAAGAATTTCGGAATAGGTAGGTAATGCGTTAACTAATGTTTTTAGAGAAAAACACAAAAAACAAATTCCTGAAAATGATTTGAACCAGGGTTAAATTTTAATAGATTTATTCTTGCTGAATAAATGAAAAAGATAATGAAAATTCCTTCATTTAAACAACTCTAAAAACTTGTCCATTTTTTTTTTTTTTTTATGTATAAAGTGCAAATATAATTCTCAAGAGATTTCTTTATTTTTGTTTTCGATTGCCTGCACCATTTGCAGTGAATTATAAAAAAACAACAGTTTTTGCAATTTACGCCTTCAAGGTGCATTGGATCGAAAACACCACCGACCTAGAATCGTTTTAAAATTAGAACTATGAAAATTCTTCATTGAAAATATTTCTTTTTACTGTAAATTTCATAGTTAGGAGTGCTGGAGAAGAACTGAAAAGGTTACAAATTGACTTCATTACCATAAGAAACTTCATTCACCGAAACTAGGATCTTTTGATCAATTTCTAATTATCAAAATCCTTGGAAAAAGGAAGGGTTGAAACAAAATCGAGTCGTGAACACCGTCTATAAAAATGATAGATAATATCAAACTAAATAAATAATAATGTAACCATATTATAATATAAAATAATATAACAAAAAATAACATAACCATATTAAAAATAAAAATACATCAAAATTAAAATTAAATATTTAAAACTTGAAATAATTATGCCCATAGAAATACAGAATCTTCCTGAACTTATGCATAGGTAAAGGAGTAAAAGAAATTTCATGTTCCCCTGAATATGATTAATGCCGTGATTTTGCATAATTGGCGGTTATTATATATAATCACCCCTGAATTTGGTAAACGTGATAAATGATTAAATATTCATCAAATTAACCCACGATTTTATATAATTTGCAACTCGTAATGGCGAATGTGAGAGTCAATAACTTAACCCAAATTGGTCCAGTTTGCACAACTGTTTGATTTTTATGTTAAAATAAACATCAAAATTAACACAACGTTTCTTTATTAATCCGAGTGCTCAATAGATTAAGGGCCATCTAAATTCGCTAAGGTATATTTCCTCATTAATGTATGGAATACTTCCATGTGAATTATTGCATTACAATTATCGTAATGTCTTATAATATTAAAGTATTTTATCAGTAGGTACATTATTTGATATATTAATGAGGGATTAAGCCTCATAAATTTATAAAAAAAAGACTATAACTAAGAAATTGTGTTCATTTCAACACCTATTTCATGACAGTAAAGCAGCTGAATAATCTGGACTAATTTTGTTAAAGTTGTGGACACTTATCACATTATCCATTACGAGTTGAGAATTATATAAGCTTGCTCTTTAATTTGACGAATATTGAATAATTTATCACACTGGCCGAATCCAGTGTTGATTACATATAATGATCTCCAATTATGCAAATTCACCACTTTGTTACATTTAATGTAATATACACAAATTATGCGAGATAAAAAAAAAGAGATGAGTAAATATGCTGTATGCAATCTTATGAATACACATAATAAAAATAGTAATATAAAAACAATGAACGATTAATGATGATTTAAACTTTGAAAAAAAAGATATAATATTGTACTTTTAAATATATTAATAAACTATTTGTGCAGTGTGTGCATTGATGATTGAAACAGTTTTTATGTATAGGATGCATCTACGCTCATGTAGAAATCTATATTAAATGCTTCCAATTCAGAAAACGTTCAGTAAATAATCATAAATATTTTTATTTTATTATATTCCCTTTTACAAAACTAAATAAATTAATAAAAAATAAATAAATTGTTACAATAAAACTTTAAAAAAAAAACTTCTGCTATATTCTTGGGTATAATTAGATAGCTGTCTTATTTAAATTATCAAGAGTGAAATTGAACGAAATCATTACGTAAAGTTTTTGAGATGTTATTGATTTAGAAATATTATTTTTCTGAGTGCAATAAGTAATTTTAGTACTTAGGAATGGATTCAATGCAACTGTAATAATCACGAAATTAAGAAAAGAAAACTGAAAGAAGCTGTTTAAAGGGTAATTAGAAACATTAAAAAAGTTGCCTAAAAGCGTTAGTTTTCTTTGAATTGCTGAAAGCCTAAAGGTGTGAAACAGTCCGGCTAAATATTGGGAAATACCACTTTTAAAAAGTGAATCATTATTTGTACACTTAAATAATCATGTGTTTAAAGTTTCGATAAATCGGTCTAATAATTTTTATATCATCACACATTAATATATATATATATATCAATTTACGCCTTCAAGGTGCATTGGATCGAAAACACCACCGACCTAGAATCGTTTTAAAATATAATTTTTTTGTCATCAATGATTCCGATTGGTAGTTACTAATTTGAATGTTTAATGTAATAAGTTGATAAGATTTTTTGTTTTAGTATTTTTTTTTCTCATTTCGTCTTGTTGTTTTGGCACAGTATGCAATCATTGAACCTTTACCAATAAGGTTTTCTGATTTAAAATCACTTTTATAATTAATGAAATGGTAATTCCTTTTAAGGAATACCGGCAATTGTCTGGTGCTTGATTTGAAAAAAAGCAGCTGAGGCCCCTCGCAAAGCAGACAGGATAGGGAGGTATTAAACTATTTATAGAAAGGGCAGCCGTTTTCAAGCAACGATCTTGACTCTTGCCAAGGCTCCCAGACGCGGGCATTTCTTCTATATCATTCCCCTGGAGTTCTGTGCTAAGCATGTGTACCTCAGGATTTAAATAATTATGAAGAGAAATAGCCTTTGAAAAACACGAAAATGTATAGGTTTTAAAAGAATGGTTTGTCGGAATACTACATTAACCAGTGTTATATAACGAATTAGAATTTTAATTAGTAAATATTGAAGTAACCAAAATTGATGAGTAAATTATCGTCCTTTTGGTTGTTTACAAGTATAAGTAAAATATTTTTAGAAGTTACTGCAAGAAGCGCTGTCCTCGGTTTGTAGCGAAAAGCAAAAGTAAATAGATTTTATTTGAATCCTCCAATTTACACATAATAA
>NW_027105431.1:0-1741 GCF_000696795.3 Halyomorpha halys | reverse complement strand
AGAAATATATGTATACAAAATGGAAATGAAAAAAAAAAGAATATTTCATCAAACAAAAAAAAATAAAAATAAAACTTATAGGTTGACTTTACATTAACTTAAATGCCCTAACTTATCCTGACTAACTATTCAAAAGAAGAACATAAAAAAAAAATACAGTTCGAACCCCACGTACTCCTCCCTCCGACTCTTACCAGAACACAGGGTAATCTCATTTTCGGCCACCTCTCCTTTCCAAGAAGTATGAAGACGATCCCTGCCAACTCTTGTGTCCAGGACGTGCTGAAAAAGTACTTCCCGCATTCAACTCACCTGTTTTACTCGACCTCCTGCTACGTACCTACGTACTCGCCTGATAAACTATAATCACTTAATTTAACAATAGTAACGTGTTCAAAACCCAAAACGTTACCTTACCAAAATGATGCCACCTTATCTAAGCAGATATTGCCAGTGTTTTATTTAACCATTATTACCGTAACTTTATGTTAAAATATATTAATGTATTGATTAGGATTCATAGAGTAAATCGTGCCTCTCATGTTTCTATATTCAACAATTCTCCCTATCTACACTTCTCAGATGAAAAAGGATATCATAAATCATGGCTATAGACGATATGATGAAGTATTATAAACAAATGAACTCTTCGATAGTTTTTTTTTCTTGATTTAGTTATTAACTGGGTCCTCAATGACGGATCGGTCGAACTAGAAGAGACCTGGTCCATGAGTAGCGGACAGAATCGATATGGGAGAAGCCGCCAGTGGCTAGGTCTATGGTGGATGGTAAACAAGGATATATATATCGGCCGGCAGAGTTAACGGCATCCGATAACTCACTCAGATTGATCGGCAAATAAAGTTTGTTCCCCGCCTCCACCCACTCCGCCCATTTATTTCTTTAACGCTTTTATACAATACTGGTGATCATTTTTGGTCAGTAATCCAATTGAATTCTCCCTTGGTCTGGGGATTCAGTTAGCACTTTCTAGAAGTCATTTGTCCGAAGTGGTTAATGGATGCCTATGACAATTATAATCACGTCTGTTTATTATTTTATTGAAGTTTTTATCATTCTGAACTGAAATACGTGACCGAAATCTGAACACAAAATGTTTCTACTATTTACCTCTATTTTAGGTACCCATTTTCCAATTTTTAACCCGTTCAATTTTTTTTTTTTTTTTTTTTTGCCGTCCTGTCCATACAACGAAGCTAATAACCCAGAACTCTTAGATCAGTGTAGCTTTTCTTTTTTTGATAAGTAACAGCTCTCTTATCCTACCTGCTATAATCATCAAGTTATTGGTTCAGCCCACGAGGCTTCCAGGCTTACTAGTTTTATGACTCTGACTGTATAAGATTCAATAAAAAGCTTGTATAAAGCATTTTTAAAGTCTCATATTGTCTTTAAGTAAAAAATTAAGAACTAACAACACAATGGTTTTTTATCCACATATTTTATCTTCAAAGACGTTTCGGGATACTGAACCTCATCAGGTTTTATGATTTAATATTTTGTTAAAATAAGCACATATAGGGATAATCATACATATGGGATTTATTTTTCCACACTTGATGTTTTCGATTTTTTTTTTTTAATAATTTATTTATTGTTATTTACAACTGTATACATGTATACACATCATGTAAATTTGTTGTAAGTGATATTATGACATAATACAAACATGTGGAGAATCTACCCATTGATAGAACTCCAAAAACATTTCTAAAGAAGA
>NW_027105430.1:0-1578 GCF_000696795.3 Halyomorpha halys | reverse complement strand
GTAGATCAGTCTTTTGTAATGTGTTGGAAGTTTAGACCGTTTGTCTAGTAAGTGCTGTAATAGTCGAAATCGACGTGCAGTTTCCTGTCTTTTCATTTCATAACATTAAAAAAAAATTTCATTCCGACTATATCTTTAAAATTACTAACAACTCTAGAAAACGTAAGAGAAAATCGTTTAAAGTAGAGTATATTTGATAAAACCTGAGCCCTAATAGAGCTATTTACGTTCAACAGTTCTCGAGATATAGCTTTTTCAAAAAACAACATTTCATAAAAAATGCACTGAAACATCAGTAGGTAGTGTATTTATTTTGAGAAATTTATATCTCATAAACCATTCGACGATGTCTATTAGCACTCAAATTAAACCTGATTTAATGTAGTATAAAATGGTTACTATAAAATATGACATTTATCTTCCTAGGAGTAGTAATTTTAATGATATTCGACAAAACAAAGTCACAAAATGTTGATTTCTAGTTGTTCGGACAACAATTTAATTTATAAAAAATAGATAACCATAAGACGTACAGATGTATGCCAGAACTCAAATAAAAGCCAATTAAATGTATGATAAAGTAGTTTAGGACGTTTACGAATAGTAGTTTTTATGATATTTTCGAAAATGAATTGACAAAATGTTAATTTTTAGTTGTTCGGATAAAACTTTTAAAGTTTTTTTGACATCACGAATAATAAAAAAGCTTTAGTTCAAATAAATTAAATTGTACATAATTAAAGTCCCAAAACACACATTATTTCTTTAAAAGTCCAACGTTTCGTCCAATCCGGCCATCTTCAAGGACAATCTTAAATAAAAATGTACATCTCACATCTAATTATTTTTTTTTAATAACTAATTTATTTATTGTTATTTACAACTGTATAAAAAAATATACAAGTAAATTTGCTGTAGGTGACATAGTGACATGATACAAACATGTGGAGAATCAACTCATTGATAGAACTCCAATAGCATTTCTAGAAGAGAAGATCTCGAGGCCATCTTCTTTCCAGACGCCTGGGAGGATTATTAGGTAATGAAGGAGACGTCTGAAGGTCTCCTTCATTACCTAATAATCCTCCTAGGCGTTTGAAAAGAATATGACCTCGAGATCTCCTCCTCTAGAAATGTTATTGGAGTTCTATCAATGGGTAGATTCTCCACATGTTTGTATCATGTTACTATGTCACCTCCAGCAAATTCACTCTAGTAAATATTTTATACAGTTGTAAATTACAATAAACAAATTATAAAAAAAAAATATTATTGGATGTGAGATGTAAATTTGTATTTTAGATTGTATTTGTATATTGTAGAATTTGTATATTTAACAAACATGCTTCCTGATTATTACAAAACGAAAGAGATAAGTCATAAGACTGTCAATATCTCATTTACAAGTAAATATCAGTTCGACTGATAATGTGGAGGCCTTTGTTATTCAAGTTAGTTACTCCATTCCTGACAATCCTCCGAGGCGCCAGAAAAGAAGATGGCCACGAGACCAGCTAATGTAAAATGTCATTAGAGTGCTACCAATCAGTAGTTTCTCTACACGCCTGTAACACTCCA
>NW_027105429.1:28699-29443 GCF_000696795.3 Halyomorpha halys | reverse complement strand
TGTTCACCATATATTATTATTGTTGTTTTCAAAATATTTTTTTTCTATTCATTTCTTTTGTTAAACTTTACTTATATTTTGCCTCTTTATCAATTTTTATAGTTACATATATTTTCTTTTTCCTAATTTTATTTTTCTTTCCACATTTTAATTTTTAAATTATTAATAATTAATATATTCATATTTCTTTGCATTATGTAACTTCATTTTTATTTCATTTCCTTAATTATGTTATTTTACCTACTTATTCAATTCGCTACATATGTTATTTTCCACTTCTCTCATTACTTTATTTTATTAATTCCATTCTGTAAAATTATTTACTTCATGTCATTCTGTTTATATTTTCTATATTCGTTGGTTGTTATCTTGTTCTTTTCTTAGCTCTGATAAAGGCTAGAAACTGTTTTATTTTGACCGCACCCCCAATCATCTACTCCTCTTGTAAAACTACAAGTACAAATTGTAATTTATGGTTAATAACTAGTACAATTAAAACATTGCTTAGTAAAAACATTACAATTTTCTGTACACAGTAGAACACATTGTAATAGACATGTAATGTTTTTATTAAACAATGTTTTAATTGTAATAGTTATTGATCATAAATTACACTATGTACTTGTAGTTTTATAGCAATTAGTTGAAGAGTGTATTTTTTCTAACAAAACTTTTTTTTTTTCATTGTACGGTATGACTATGCAAACAATAAAGTTTTAGAAGGTCTATGATCCTCAAAAGAAA
>NW_027105429.1:22975-23629 GCF_000696795.3 Halyomorpha halys | reverse complement strand
CATAATATAAAGAACTAATATTTATTTTTGACATTATCGAAGTTCACAACCACAATCGATAATGTCTTATTTCTCTTTTAATTTAAATTCAGTTTGGGAGAGTATCCCTAATTCCTATGGTCTATAAATTAAAATGAATAAAGAATGAATGGATAAATAGCGAACGATCGCTTCAAGATGGATTGAGCAATTCATCAGTGAGGGAAATTAACGAAGTAACTTTACTAATGGACAAAAATCATTAGCCTTTCGTAATTTCCAAATAAACTTTTTTTATCAATTGATTTCAACTCAGAACAACGTAATAATGTTGTAGTAATGAATGGGAATTATAATGTTGTTGTAATATTCGGTAAATTATTTTTAATAATATTAATAGTAAAGAAAGTTGAGCAACTATGAAATTAATTGCTAAAATTGTCATGGATACGATATTTATTTATCAATGGTTCATTCATGGATAAGGGTCAATTTTAGCAGTTAGTTTCATCTATTTGTCACAAATAAACTCATTCATAAAGACCTTAATGTTCCCTATGTAACCGATCTAGCCCCAACCAGATATCACTCCTTCCATTATAAACTCTCTAACCACTCAAACCCCCTAGTTTCTACTCTTGCGTCCTCTTCCATTCCTGACAATCCTCCGAGGCG
>NW_027105429.1:18725-19220 GCF_000696795.3 Halyomorpha halys | reverse complement strand
TAAATCGTAACTACTACAAACTATGAAAGGCAGGGGTGCAATACTTTATAATGAAGTGGCCTCGAGAGTTTTCCCTTTATAAATTTTTTTGAAGCTTTTGGGTAGATTCTTCACATGTCTGTACATACCATTGCATAACTAACATCGAATTTACTGTTTTTTTTTTTAAATATATTTTAATTCAATTGTAAATATCAATAAATATATTTATTTAATTTAATTTTTTTATCACGTTCCGGTCACTAAGGACTATGCGAATATCATTGGTTAGGCCTCTTTGAGATTCTTGATTTTCGTTCTTCCCATCACATTTTCATGATCCTCGACTGCCTTTCTTCGGAACACTTCGTACCCCTCTTTTTTCATCTTCATGAGCATCAGCCTTCTGATTCTTATCTCGGTTTCTAGGTCTTTGATTTTTCTGTAAATCTCTTCGTTAGATCTTAGCCTACACCCTCCATATGTTTTCCTGGGCCCATAGATTTTTCTTAATAT
>NW_027105429.1:15752-16080 GCF_000696795.3 Halyomorpha halys | reverse complement strand
CCAACCATCTTCTCCTCATTTATCATCCACGGTCAACTATCTCTCATAATAATTTTTAAAAAAATTAGAAAGTCCTGTGGCCATCTTCTTTTCAGACGCCTCGGAGGATTATCAGGGATTGTTAAGGATGAAAGATTAAGAATTAATGGGTTAGGATGGTTATGAAGTTTGGAATGATCTTAAAAAATAAAATACACTTGTATACTGGAGGAGCAGTTGTAATATGCGCTCTCCAAAACGACACGTGGCGATCACATGTATCAAACGCAACCCAATCCAATGCTCAATGTCGAATTTGGCTCCTTCATATTTCTACTGTCTGTGTTCT
>NW_027105429.1:14137-14632 GCF_000696795.3 Halyomorpha halys | reverse complement strand
AAAAATAGTCTATTGTGGGACACGAAGTAGCATATGTTCATTTGCTAACTAGCGCATGCGCACACTTGATTATATTATATTAAACATAAAAAAAATATTGCAAAAGTTTTCAACCAATTGTCAGAGTTGTACAAAAAGTATTCGATTGACGAGAGACAAATATATTTTTATTGGAATAAAACTATGACTAAACAATCCGAATATTTTTGTATTCGAATATTTCAAATATTATTTCAATCGAATAAAAAAATAGTCAAATACAATATTATTCGAATAACAATTAGATTTTTTTTTATTCGCTTATTTTCTACCATTTTCAATTTCTAATGTATGAGGGTCCCATTTCACATTTTCAGAAAACAAAAATGCTCGATTTTGAGATCGCGTATCGATTTCTCTCAACTTTTCTGATTTCTAATAGATTAGGTTCCTCTTATATGTTTCTTAAATACAGAAAAAGAAAATTTTATCGATTTTATTTTCGTCATTTTAAAT
>NW_027105429.1:12970-13585 GCF_000696795.3 Halyomorpha halys | reverse complement strand
TTTTTTTTTAAATTTGAATTCTTATTATTTACATTTTTTTCTTTCCTGTTTTTCCCTCTTGTATTTCTGTAAATATTTCATGAATTAGTGCTCACTTAATGCACTTAATTCGTGGCAGATTGTATTAATTCTCTTGAATAAAAAAATGGATATAATAGTAAATATCAACATCGTTGTGGATTTCATTATATTATATTAAACATAAAAAAAATATTGCAAAAGTTTTCAACCAATTGTCAGAGTTGTACAAAAAGTATTCGATTGACGAGAGACAAATACATTTTTATTCGAATAAAACTACGACTAAACAATCCGAATACTTTTGTATTCGAATATTTCAAATATTATTTCAATCGAATAAAAAATTAGTCAAATACAATATTATTCGAATAAAAATTAGATTTTTTTTTTAATTCGCTTATTTTTTACCATTTTCGATTTCTAATGTATGAGGGTCTCATTACACATTTTCAGAAAACAAAAATGCTATCGATTTTGAGATCGCGTATCGATTTATTTAAACTTTTCTGATTTCTAATAGATTAGGTTCCTCTTATATGTTTCTTAAATACAGAAAAAGAAAATTTTATCGATTTTATTTTCGTCATTTTAAAT
>NW_027105429.1:12494-12920 GCF_000696795.3 Halyomorpha halys | reverse complement strand
ACCAGACAGGAAACTGCACGTCGATTTCGACTATTACAGCACTTACTAGACAAAAGGTCTAAACTTCCAACACATTACAAAAGACTGATCTGCATGACTGTAATAAGGCCAATATAGACATATGCAGTTGAGCTTTAGGCCTCCACTAAACCTTGGAATTCCTCTCGTATTCAATCCTTACAATCCAAAATCCTTCGTAAAATCCTCAATGCTCCTTACTTTGCCACAAATAAAATCATACATAAAGGCCTTAATGTTCCCTATGTAACCGATCTGGTCCGAACCAGATATCACTCCTTCCATTATAAACTCTCTAACAACTCAAACCCCCTAGTTTCTAATCTTGCATCATCTTCCATTCCTGACAATCCTCTGAGGCGCCTGAAAAGAAGATGGCCACGAGACCAGCTAATGTAAAATGTCATT
>NW_027105429.1:9621-11969 GCF_000696795.3 Halyomorpha halys | reverse complement strand
ATAAAAATAAAGTAGTGAAATAAGTGAGAGATTAAACGTATATATAGGTAATACCTTAAATTGATAACCTTTCCTTCCAAAACTTGCCATTGTTTACTTCTAAGTTTTGGTTAGTGTAATTTATTACTATTTGCCTAAAGTGGAAGTTGTGTGAAAATATGGCCCCTCAGTGCCTTGTTGATCTTCTAAATTAAGAGAAAGAGAATCAAGATGAGCTAATTGACAACTGTCATTACGTGATAATTATTGTCATACATTGCTTTACTAGTGATATAAACATCCAAAACAATACTATCACAATCAAAACACGAACTAAGAGCAAGTAATGTATAATACTACATTGCTTGTTACTATAACAAACAAAATGGTGACGAGCTCAGCTTGGCTTTTGTGTTGTCATTCTCCATTTAGCAGACCTAGTAACAGACTCTCAACCATTTTATAAGTTATATCGTTTTAACATGGTAAAAGAAGGAAATATTTCTCCATTTAATATGAGTTTGTATGCTATAACATGTTAAACTAAAGATCATGAATACCCCTAATATGTCAAGTTAAAGGTATAAGATAAATCTTCTTATTATAATGAGGGGAAAAGAATAAAAAATGGCGGTTATTCCAAATGTTACTAATAAAATCATATCTTTAAAGTTGTTTTTACTAAAACAAAAATTGTTATTTATTGTTACAAAATGCTTCAGTTACCATAAGTACAGTTTAAATTTCCTTAAAAAGTGGATACTGTATTTATAGCTCCCTTAAGAACCAACGGGTAAACGTTCGAGGGGTAGACCGAAGCGTAGGTGGGAGGATTGCGTTAAGATATTATAACCGCAAATTTTGATTCATCCTTAGTCATATGTTTATCGTTTATAGTTGCCCACGCTCAGCGGAGAAGGGGATGAGTTAAAGGAAAATAAAAAAATAAAAAATATAATCACAAAAGGACAAAACAATAAAGAATAAATTACTCCTTAGGCGCCACGTTATTTTTTCTTGGAAATAACGAAAACCCCGAAGCATTATGCCCACAATATAACTAAAATATACCCCTATATAAACAATTGTTGAATTATAACCACTGGCGAATACCTTTACATGTAGATAACAGAAAACCTAGGGGTGTTACCTACCCACCTGTTGAATTATCGTAATATTCCGTGAACAACAACAAAAAAAACATAAGTAAATTAACAAGTTGGAAGCAGAGAAAGAACAGCAGAACTATATGTACAAAAGTTTAATAATAATAAGAGATATATGTACACAGAATGAAAAGGAAAAAAAAAATTCTTATCAATTAATAAAACAATTAAAACTTATAGGTTGACTTAACCTTAACTTAAATGCTTAACCTTAACAACTATATTTATATTATTATTCTCTTATCCAGGACATGCTGAAGAAACGTCACTGCACTATATCCCCACTTCTAGTGTTAATGACCGTTTATTGAAGTAAAACACCATAATTTTTAAAAACAAAACATATATGACATTTCTCACATGGTGATATTCCGGTTAAAACCATAAAGACAGAGGGCCTTTAAACTATTACCGCTTCACATTGAACAATCGTAACGTGTTCCAAAATCGAACTGTCACCTTCACAAAACCAAAACCCACTCGTCTGAACATACGTGTTCAAAATCAAAAAACTGTCGCCTTCACCAAAAAAACAAAACCCACTGGTCTAAAACATATCGCTCGTGTTTTCATTTCACCATGACAACCGTAACACCTCTTGTCTACACAGATCTAGCCAGTATTTTTATTTCACCATGACAACCGTAACACCATATTGAAAACGATTGCTATATAGATAGGCATCGAAACATTGGGTCGGCTAAGCATTTATTGTTATTATTATTCTAAAAAGAAAATATGGTGACACTATCCTTTATGCAACGAACAGATCATAGTTGAATAGCTAAAATTATCATGGATACGTTATTTTGGTTCATTCATGAACAAGGCTCGTAACCATGGCAATTTTAGCTATTAGTTTCAACTATAGCTAATTTTTGCCCATCTCTACAATACAGATCATTTCCCCCCCCCCCTTTTTATTTAATGTAAACCTTTAATGATTTTCAAAATGTTTATATATGGCCAAATGAAAAAGGAGCAGGATACGTGTAGATAAAAGCAATGAGCGTAATGTTGATGTTGATATGTATCAGAAGATTGCTCAGCCACACGCCATTAACATGACCTATATATACACATACACGCACTTAACATTACTAAATTAAACAACAATGGTTGTTTTTAAAAGTAATTTATAGATCTACTTTTTTAGTCCAGTTATATCCATTGTAACTATTAATTATTATTTATTTATTTTTT
>NW_027105429.1:4231-5296 GCF_000696795.3 Halyomorpha halys | reverse complement strand
TTAATGGGCCAATGTTTCACTAAGTCCGGAGTGAAGGGAAAAAAGGCAGTTATCTCCCCCAAGTTTTGATTACTTTAATGAAAACTATGTATAATTACTAGTCAAAATGGATGAGTCTGCCAAGTATAGGTAGGGGGAATAAAAAATGGCGGCTATTTCAAAACCATAAAAATTTATTGTCCGAACAACTATAAATCTATTTATTTTAGCAAAAATCATGAAAAGTACTATTCCTACGAAGGTAAAGGTAATAAAGTTTATAGTCAATTGTTCTAGCTTTAATTTGAGTGCTAATAGACATCTGTACGTCACATACTTCCTGAGATATAGATTTCTCAAAATAAATTAACGAACCACTAATCTTACAGTAGATTTTAAAGAAATTTTGCTTTTTAAAAAGCTATATCTCGAGAACTATTGGACTTAAATAGCTCTTTCAGGGCTAATATTTCAGCAAATTTACTCTTCTTTAAATAATGTGCTCTTAGGTTTTTTAGTGTTGTTGGTAGTTTTTAAGATATAGAGCTCCGAATGAAAAATTAGTGTTTTTTAAGGTTTTGAAACAGCCGCCATTTTTTATTCCCCCTACCTATACTTGGCAGACTCATCAATTTTGACTAGTAATTGTAAATAGTTTTATTGAAGTAATCAAAAATTGGGGAGAGATAACTGCTTTTTATCTTCCCGGTTCTTGTACTAGCAGTGAAGCTACTGTCATTTTAAAGTTATACATTATACATGGTGATATTTATGAAAACGATAGAAATTACCTTAGTATAAACTGTTACTGTCAAAATAACAGTTTCGGTCGTGGTAGTGAAACTTATGTAACTAACTCAAAGCTCGTATATCAGTAAATAATTTTTTTTAATATATTTAACTTATATAACCTTCTTTTATCTTTTCAACTCCAGATGAAGGCCTGAAATTGAGGTCTAAACTTCGGCACAAATAAATAAGTTTTGATTATTTGTTTATCTTTGCTGACCACACCTCTGACTATCTCCTCATTTCTCTTTTAAAGCATTGAGCAAACTTTGATCCTACACGATCTGGATGAAGAGT
>NW_027105429.1:0-443 GCF_000696795.3 Halyomorpha halys | reverse complement strand
AAGGCAGTTATTTCACCCCAATTTATTATTACTTTAATGAACACAATGTATAATTACTAGTCTACATTGATGAGTCTGCCAAGTATAGTTAGGGGGAATAAAAAATGGTAACTGTTTCCAAAAGTTAAAAAAAATAATTTTACATTCGTAGCTCTATATTTTTAAAACTAACAACAACACTAGAAAAGCTAAGAGTATATTATTTAAAGTAAAGTAAATTTGCTAAAATATGAGCCCTAATAGAGCAATTTACCACTCAGATTAGAGATAGTTTAATCTATCATAATGTATCCGAGACATATATTTTCGGAGATGTAGTAGTTTGTTTGGTTGTTTAGTGGCGCCAAACTTTATTGGTCATCAACGCCACTTATATTTTATTTAATTTTGCTAATATTCCTTAAATTTTATTTATTTTTTAATTTGATTATTTTATTTATTTA
>NW_027105428.1:23050-29084 GCF_000696795.3 Halyomorpha halys | reverse complement strand
TTTCTTTTTTTGTAACTGTCAAGTGTCTTTTTTAGCCCTGCAACGTGGGGCGAAACGTTGGCTCAATAAAAATAGTATAATTATTTACTATTTGAGTTTTTTTGACCGCACCCGGACCATATTCCATTCATCTATACACATGGCCAATCAATAATCTTCCAGTAGAAAACTGTTTGTTTGAATATCATCAGATTAAAAGTAAAACCTTGTATAGTTTTGTATAGCTGATTTCCAAAACATTACAGCTTAATTTTTAATAAATTTTTTTTATGTCTTCTAGAGGACATTGTATTCATCATGATTAGATGCGTGAAATGGATGGTATCTTATTGAGTAAAAGGAAATTAAGATTAATGTAACTCATGTTAGATCTATGTATTCAAATTCAACAACCTCATAATTTCAATTTTTCTCCATAGGGACTAATTTATCAGAGTATGAACATTTTTCACATTCTCCTATAATATTTTATGCTTAGCTAACAAGGATTAAAACTTTGATCTACAAAATAGATTAAGGTTTAGCTTTTAAGCCAACGATATATAATAAAATTTAAAAATGTATACGATATTTATTTATCAATGGTTCATTCATGAATAAGGGTCGTATCCATGGCAACTTTATCTATTAGTTTCAACTATAGCTAATTTTTGTCTATCTTTCGGATTTGACTCATACTTCTCTGATAATTGCTATAAAAAGCAATACAATAATTTGGAACAATTCATTAGTTTTTAAAATGTTTAATCTACATATCTGAGAAACAATAAACCATTAAATTTTCTTATAAAGATAAGGTTAGGCTCTAAAATTTAAAGAAAATAATGAATTTTAGAAAATCAGTTTTAGTAGGACCCCACAAAGGCTTAGGTTGTTTTTATAAAAAATAGGTTTGATAAATAAGTGAGTTTTAGAACAAATTCTATTTTTAAAACTCAAAGTGGAGCAATACTATGATATAATAGTTTTTATAATGAAATGGTAAAGAAAATTGAAAACTAAAGTTCTTCTGTAATAATTAGACTTAATGTAATTATTTTTGGTAATTTATCTCTTTTCTAAATTCAAGCATTTGAAAATAATAAAAATGTTTCCAGCTTTTAGGGAAAAAGTGCATATCAATTAATAAAGTATATTTTGAATAATGGATTTATTCTTGATTCATTAATGTTATTCTTTCAAACATATTAAACGAAATCAAAATAGTAGAAATAAATGGAAGATATGTTTATATAATACACAATATTTAACGTCTATATACACAGTGAGTTATATAGTAACATGAATATAGGATATCATATATTATAAACATAAATTTTACAATTGGTCTAAATAATGAATCGATAAATTGCTATACTTTGTAAGAGCAAAAATGTGGCTCATCCTTCTTGAAATTGGGAACAAAAATTTATACTATTCAATGTCTACGAGATCAAATATAAAAGCAAATAATGGCGCCCAAATTTACTAACATCATTACAAGAGTTATAGTATGTGAATGTATACGTAAATATTCAACAAGAATGTATTTAAAATCTTAAGAGGTACATGCAAAATTGAATAAAAGCCATAATTAAAGAAATAAACATAAAAATTGTTCATCAATAATTCAAATAAATATATTTCTATATAAAATTAGGTTTTTTAAATTCTTTTAATTTTAAACATCGATAGCTTACTTCACAGTAGTGGTAAGTAGGGATGCAACATCGATGTCGATGTTTTTTTAACATCGATGTTTTAGTATTGAACATCAATTTTTTTTATCGATGTCGCATCTCTAGTGCTAAGTATATTTCCACTAACTTTACATAAATACAATTAAATATTACCTCTTTTAGGAAAATTAAATTTTTCATAAAGTTGGTGTGAATGTCTTAGCACTGCTGTGAAGTAAGCCATCGATATATTTTTTTTGGAATTCAATTACTTCTGATATAAATTTTAATATATTTTGGAAATGTATATGCATTAATTAGAAACTAAAACAAATAATATAGTTGGCCACATTTTTAACTCTTACTGTAGTATATGCCTATTATAGGCACACATTTAATTCTTTTCCCCTGTGGACGAGTATAAAACATCAAAAACGATACCCTGATTATATTTTTTCTGGGGAAATCATTTTTTAAAACAGGATTCACATATGTTTCAACAATTATAATTTGAGCTATTCACAAATAAGCAAGCTCTAAAATTTTTACAAACATATATACAAAAATAATTATACTAGAAGGATCAAGACATTACAATGATCTCCATTACATGATTATTCTACATTAATATTATATAATAATATAATACATTAATATAGTATTAACTACTTATCAATATCAACTCATAAAGAATAGGATATTTTTTCTAACAAATATGTTAGTAATCCTTACCTTTAATGCGAAATCATTCTCAGTTGAAAAAATTTTATTTCATAATAAAAAATTTATGCTTTGATAGTTTTTTTTTTATCTTACGATTATTAAAGTATAAGTTTCGTAATAGTACATAATGAGCCGATATAGGTAAAGGTTTTTGTTTATCTTTAACTATTTCAATATTAGGTATAATTTTTACAAATGATTACTAGTCAACGATAAAAAAAATTAGAAATTTTTTAAAACGATTATTATTTCAAAATCAATACATTTAATAGTAATTATCAAACTAAAAAGTATTATTAATACAAAAAACTTTAAAATTAAAAAAGGAATAATTGTAGTAGAAAAAAAAGTTTAGAAAAATTGGTTTTTATTTTTTTAACTCCAAATATTTTTAGATTAACATTTGATTTATATAAATTTCTAATAATATTATTCATATATATTTTCTGATTCAAAATTTTAAGCAATTAAAAATGTCTTCCATGTAAGAAGCACTTTATTTTTAAAATATTGTAAGAGGATTAGTTAGTAAGTGATAGAACAATCTGTATGATCACAGTTAAATTCTTAAAAACTGACTAATGATTGATAACAATTATTACATCTCTAATTTGCATTTTGATTCCTTAAAATATCAAATGAATCTTGTAGTACTGTATACTGATAAACTACTGTTTTAAAATTAAATTAAAAAAAAATCATTAAGATTAATTTTCTATAATCGATCAAAATAGGTTTTCTAATAACACAGTTTGTATCCGCCAGTAGTTGAACGGATGCCTGCTTACAAAGATACAATTTAATGTACAATTCAATAGAATTCTTGAAAAAGTGCATTTTTCAATAATTTATTTAAAATATGTTGTTTTAAATTTATACATACATAAATACAAATATATACATCAATTCGATATTGTTTTCAATATCTCCTAGAGATAAGCTCTCAATACATTGTGATGATTGACATTAGTGTTATTTTTATATTATTTTAACATGGTTCATAATTTTAAAATGTTATGTTGTATTCAAAAAACTTTTAAACTTCTTTGAAAAAAAAATACAATAATCTATCTTATCTTTATTTTTTCCTCTCCAACGTTTCGGCAATAAGGTCACTATTTTCACAATACACTATCAGGAAGAATATTAAACTCCTTATTTATAAATTAATAATAAAATTATTATCATTTGTAAATCTTAAACCAATATATCTGTATTAAAAAAACATTTTAAAAGCTATAAAAGCTATTATGCCCAAGATGTTTAAACCTTTAACCTTTCGAGCTCTATGGACGCATATGTGCGTTTGGCGAAAGTCATTCGTGTGGACTATGGCCGCATATACGTGTTTGTCAATTTTGCGATCAATATGCAGTCACTTTTGTGTAAAATTAATACAGGAGCACCCAAAACAAAAAATTGTTTTTGCACTTGTTGGATTTAGTCGTATATAATGCTTATATTTTACATCAAAACTGTATTGGTACCAAACAAAAATTTAGAGAAATTTCATTTAGCGCTAATAAAAGACAGTTTATGAAAATATACGCAAAGTTGAAGCGTGGCAGGAGGAGGATAAAGAAAATCTGAGAATTCACTGTTTCAGCTAATTGAAAGGCATTTTCTGTCAAATATGAGAATCGTGCGGACACAAAACAGTTGACAAGAAGAAATTGTGTTGTTTTTGTAAAAAGTAAGAGAAGGAGCAATACGCGATACGAATGCAAAAAATGTGATGGCAGTTATGTATCAACAATAATTATTTTGAAATTTTTCACACATGATTAAATTATTAATTTTTTATATATACATAAAATTAACTTTTTTTTATTTGATTGTAAAATTTAATGTTTATAATACTAAAAAATAACACTGTTTAGTTATTTAACCTTCTGCAAATAATTACTATAATTTATTACTGTATGCTCCTTGAAGTCACTTCAGTGTAGCGAAAAAGTATCGGAATACACCGGATCTCCGGCGATGGTTAGTGCTAACCGAGCTCCGTCCCTATGGACCGTTTCGGCTGTGAGTATTCAGAGCTCAAAAAGGTTAAAAACAAATATATCAATTAAATAATATTTTTGTATGCAATTTCCGTTTTACTTTGAGTAACTTCCAAACTAAAGGTAAATGTGTAGTATAAAAATATAATAGGAAGATAGTTGCTTGAAGTTCATAACCTTTAGTTTATCAAGTAAAAAGAAACATAAAAAATGTTTATAAATATTATTTAGTAAATATATTTGATTTCAAAGATTCAAGCAACATAGGCATAATAGTCTGTAAAAGAATTTTTTAAGGCAGATATAACAATTCAAGGTAGGCAATGCGGTAATAGATGCATAAATTTAAGGTAAAAAAGATGTATGTTTAAGATTCTTCACAATGGCCTACCGGGCGAAACGGAGAGAAAAAATTAAAGTTGAGATAAAGAATCATTTTTTTTTTCTTTTATAACTATATTAACAAATCTCAAAAAAGAAATTAAAAATACAACTTATTTATGAACAAATCTTATACTCCTAAAAAAAATTTTTAGGTGTGAGTAGTAAGCTGTAAAACAAAATAAAAATGGAAACAAACTGTTCGAGTCATTTTTTAAACTGCTTATCAAACATGGCAGTTTAATAGTTTAAATGCTAATATCACTGGGGGGCCATCATCGGATGGGGTCCGTTCATCACTTGAGGAGGATATTGTCCGGCGATCGGGGAGTGCATCATCGACGCTGGCGACTGCATCTGGCCTTGGCCCATCATCACGCCGACCGGTGATGATGCTACCACCTTAGTAACAAAATAAAAATTTCAGTTATTTATAAAATTCAAATAAAGGACACAGGCTGAGATACCACTAATAATATGTATCAACTAAAATGCTCCTGTGGAAAGATTTACATTGGTGAATCATTACAAAATCTAATGTATAAAGACAGTAGTAGATTGATTTTTTTTTTTTCATAAGCTCCATTATTAATTCAACTAATTCTTTATAGATTCTTTCCACTGTATCATTTATTTATTACTCACATTTATATGTATATAAATAATAATGTAATCAATCTACTACTGTCTTTGTCCATAGTTATTAATCAATTTTTTTCTCTCTCTAAATGATGGTTGTTGTCTTTTTGTTTTTTATAATAGCCTTGATGAAGACTTCAAAATTAGGTCGAAACGTCAGCATGGTTGTTTCTTTGCTGACCGGACCTCCCCCCTCCTCCCCCGATCATCTTCTCTAATCAGTAATCCACGGTCAACTATCTACACCTCATTGAAGCTGGTTTATTAAATTAGTTAATCAACGGTTCAGTATTCATTAAAATGTTACAATTGCAATTCAGCATTGTGTAGGTCTTTAAATTTTCCAGTTAGCTAATCATTTTTCAGACTAAATATTTTATGCAATGATTTATTTTCAAAACCTCAAGTCGCTCCTCCATCAGTAGGCCACACATTTTACATGAGTAAAGAATATTCGGAATAATAATAGTTTTGTAAATTTTAACATTTAAATTTCTGGGGAGAAGGCACCAAGCAATTTCGAAATTGAAAAATTATAAGCATTTTCCACCTACAACCTTGTCTTTTTTCTCCATTCATTTTGTTTTCTCTAGTTAATACTTCCTTTTTTTTTTTTTTTTTTTTTTT
>NW_027105428.1:19562-19985 GCF_000696795.3 Halyomorpha halys | reverse complement strand
TAAAATAACTCTTCAGAATAAGTAAATAAAACAATCACACTGGATAGTTACTTTCCACTTCAGAATAATTTATGAAACGGCAAAAACTTGTATCAGAGTAATCATTTTTAGATTCTAAAAGCTGCAATGTTCTCATATAAAAGAAAATAATTAACCAGTAAATGTTTCATTACTACTGTACGATTAAAGAATAACTTCAAAAAGTTATGATTATATAAATCCATACTATCGTCATAAAATATTTAATTTAATTTTTTTTTTTTGTTGAAGAAGACCACACTTTTGTTTTCATTAGTTTATAATAAATAAGCTTATATTTGTCTTTATTGTTTATTAGTAATAAAATATTATTGTTTCATTTAATTTTACTAACCACATATATATACCTTATTTATAATATTAATGATTAAATATTTATTTTCC
>NW_027105428.1:10716-14787 GCF_000696795.3 Halyomorpha halys | reverse complement strand
TAATTGTAATAAAATATTATTGTTTCATTTAATTTATATACCTTATTTATATTATTAATGATTAAATAATTATTTTCCTTTTGTGCATTAGTTAAATTCATTTACAGAATTTCATTTTCAATATTTCCATTAACGATTACCCAAATAAAGCAGAACCTTACATTTAAAGCGTTAGGAAAGTCCTTTACACATTTGATTCCAAATGCAATAATGATATTTATTTAAATAAAATTTGAGGAAACTATATTCCCTCAAAACAAAATGCTTAATCGGAAAATAAATATTGTTTTTAATCATAACTT
Organism: Halyomorpha halys; assembly: GCF_000696795.3. Taxonomy (NCBI): domain Eukaryota; kingdom Metazoa; phylum Arthropoda; class Insecta; order Hemiptera; family Pentatomidae; genus Halyomorpha; species Halyomorpha halys. The sequence goes on along the minus strand of NW_027105428.1, from coordinate 14,485 downwards.
ACCAGTTCTAGCTTCATAATTTGAATGAAATCCTTCAGGACATTTTGAGGAACGTTCAACATTTTACCGAATCCAGAAAGAGCCGTGTGTTTGTATGGAGGAGCTGCTGCCTTTGTCTCGAAGAAAGTTTCTAGGACCTAATAATAATTTAGAAAAAAAAATCAATAAATTTATTTATTAAATAAAAACAAAAAAAAATTAAACTAATGAGGTGTTAATAGTTGACCGTAGAGCAGAGATGGACAAATATTATCTATAGTTGAAACTAATAGCTGCAGTTGCCATGGATACGACCCTTATTCATGAATGGACCATTGATAAATAAATATCGTATCCATGGCAATTTTAACTATTAGTTTCAACTATAGCTCATTTTTGCTCAACTCAACTTGAGAGATATGAGAAGGTGGTCGGAAGGTGTGGTCAGCAAAGATAAACAAACAAAACTTATTTATTATTTGTGCCAACTTTTCAACCTAAATTTCAGGTCTGAAAAAAAAAGAAGTTATCAACCTTAATTCAGAAAAACTTTTAAAATAATAATAATATTTCCAAGTTTGTTTATTATTATTTTTTATGTTTCTCTGAACTAAGGTTGTTATCTCATTTTCTGTTTTCGTCCCTGAAATTCAGATCGAAACATTGGCACAAATGAATAGGTTTTGTTTATTTGTGTATATTTGCTGACCACACCCCTGAACATCTTCCCAACATAAAATTAAACTAATCTAAATATTACTCTAGCTCTTCCTATTCACAATTTCTCCCAAAATAATATTTATTTAACTTGTTATTTATTTATATTCCCGATTCTTTTTAAATCATTTCTAACATAACCAAAGCTTAAGTCATAAATTTTCTATTGATATAATTTAGAAATGGATATGAAGAAGGAGCAATACAACACCCTTAATATTACTACAGAGGCACTCAAACAGGTTTAATTACTTAGAAGTTATTGAAAACAAAATTCTCTAAATTTTACCTGTAGTTCTTCAGGTGACCAAGTGTCCTTGTGTTCCGGCAGGGGCGTAATATTGATGTGGAGGCTCTCAAGGTGTTGAGAATTGAGCCCAACACGACATTGAAGTGTTTCAACTTTGAAATGAACGACTCCAGGTTCATTTGTAGGGATACTCGTCAGCTGTAAAAGAAAAAAAAAATACATGTCAAATATTTCAACACATAGATATAAACGTATATAGAAATAAAGTGGTGATATATTAGTTGATATTTAATTAATTTAATATTTAAAATTCACTGAAAATCTTACAACTATTGACAAATCATTATGGAGAACCATCAAACAGCTGCTGAATTTCAAAGATTTTAACTATCCTCTTCTCACCGAATCCCAAACCTGGACCAGAACTGACAAACAAAAATTGCAAACCTTTGGAGAACACCTTTCTAAAACCTTTATTCTGCATCCCGATATCCTTAACCCAATTCACCTTGAATGTATTGAAGCAGAACTAAATATTCCACTCCGAATGACCCTACCATCTAAAACATTTCATCCTTCTGAAATACCAGCATCATTCAGCGATTACCTACCCGCAAAACTCCTGGATACGACCTAATAACATCTCACATCCTTAAACTTCTTCCTCGAAAAGCCATCCTATTCCTCACCTACATATATAACGCTGTTCTCCGTTCCTGACCTATGGAAACTATCTATAATCAAATTGATCCCCAAACCCCAAAAGCCGCCAGAACACCCATTCTCTTATTGTCCCATCTCTCTATTACCGATCATGGGAAAAATCCTCGAAAAAACTTATTTTGAAACGCCTATACCCCATCCTAGATTCCAATCATATAATCCCAGATCACCAGTTTGGATTCTGTACGTTCCACTCCACTATCCAGCAATGTCATCGTGTGGTGGACGTTGTCTCGTCTTTTTTGTAGCACGGAATGTACGGAGTTTTTTTCGATACAGAGAAGGCTTTTGATCAAGTCTGGCACCCGGGACTGCAGCCATACATTAGTTTACTTTTATTTCATGCTATATATTATCTTATTTTGTTAAATATTTTAGTTGTTTATATATTTTTGTAGCCCTGATGAAGCTTAGCAAAGTGGGACAAAACGTTGGCTTATAATTAATAGTATAATTATTATTTGAGTTATTTTTACCCCACCCAGACCATCTTCTTTTTAAATATTACAGACTGTCAATCAACCATATTCCAGTAAATACATTCAATTTTGAATTGATTGATCATTTTTTCTTCCACTATTTTCTTTATTATTATCTTGCTTATGAAGTTAATATTTCTGAGTAGAATCCTCACACAAGAATGAAAAGATAGGAAACTGCATGTTGATTTAGACTATTAGACCATTTACTAGACAAATGGTCTAAAATTCCAATTCTTTACAAAAGACTGATTTATATAATAGGCTTAATAATAAGGCCAATCTGGACATAAGAAGTTGAGCTTTGGGGCTCCGCTAAACCTTTGAATTCCTCTCATATCCAATTCTTACAATCCAAAATCTTTCATAAAATCCTCAATGCTTCTTACTTAGTCACAAATAAAATCATACATAAAGACCTTAATGTTGCATATGTAACCGACCTAGCCGAACCAGACATCATTCCTTCCATTATAAACTTCGTAACCACCCAAACCCACTAGTTTCTAACCTTGCCTCTTTTTCCATTCCTGACAATCCTCCAAGGCGCCTGAAAAGAAGATGGCTACGAGGCCTGTTAGTATAAAAATGTCATTAGAGTGCTACCAATGGATAGTCTTGGATAACTGAGATCAAATTTACTGAATGTATAATATAATATATAGTCGTAAATTTCAATAAAGATATTTAAAAAAATATTTCTGAGATAATTTTATCCCGTCTTCAAAATTACATTGTTAATATCAAAAAGTTTTTTCTCAAAATATTTTCCTACCTGTAGCTTAAAGCAACACAACTAAAGTCTATTTTTTATATAGTGGTGCCTGTCAAAGATTAAATTTTGATACAGAAAACCTGACGATGTCCTTACAAAATAGTGAAGCAACTGTTTCTTTTTCCAAACCACAATGACATATATCTGATTTGCTTTAATACTAGCACATCTGACAAAAAAGAAAAAGGATATCAGAGATAGGGGTTACTTTCTAAATTGGGTCTCTCCTACAGACTGTGCTTAAGCTATTAGGGCTGTCATAAAGTAATCCTAAGCCTATAAGCCTAGTCAATGATACATTCTATGGAGTATAATATAAAGAAATATAGAATAAAAAAAAACTATAAAATTAACCTAATGCATTTGTATTCCCTTTTGGCTACCCCCTTATTACTAGATTCCAGTATTTTTTTATTTTTCTCTTGTCCACTCTTTAAAACCCTGTAAATTGTGTAATAAATTCTTATGTACAGTCTACTTATTAACCCAACCAGCTTATTCTAAAGAGAGCGCCTGGTCTTCAATTGAAGGTGCACACTTCATACATCTTTTGTGACCAAATGGAACAGATATTGATTTGTTAATCTCTGCTATTATTCATATCTGATAGTACTCACACATTCGTCATTTTGGATGAACCTCTGAAGCTGGCGCCGCATGTAAACACAACCGAGGAACCTCTCGAGAGGAGCAAGCTCGGGTCCTGGCAGACCTTGGGGGTGCGTAGACGGAGTACACAAAATATCGAGGGCCTCATGGGATATCAAAGTAGGAACTGCACCGGCCCACGAACGTTGTGGTAATACCCTTTGCACACCTCCTGGAAATAAATGTAACATGAGTCTA
>NW_027105428.1:8382-8931 GCF_000696795.3 Halyomorpha halys | reverse complement strand
CTAGAGGCAACTTGATTAATTTTTTCTTTTTTTGGCTTATGAGATATCACAACTTAAGCAATGATAATGATTTGGCTTTCTAAAAGTAAAAAAAATAATATTATTGTTATTGGCATGACAGACCGTGGAGGTTCAAGGCCTCGCACAATGTACTTAGGAAATAGATTTGCATTTCATGACGAGGTTTTCATGGGGTGGGTTCGTCACTCCCACGCCTATTTTTGTGAGTGCCATCCATTGGCTAACGGGCCTCACAAATGCCCAGGAGGAGGCTGTGAGTGAGTATTATATAATTATATGCTTGAAAAAATCCTGGTGCCGGGGACTCGGACTGGTAACCTTTGGGTTGGCAGACAGGTGCGGTTACCACGCTGCTACCGTCACTCCCTCCCACCCAAAAAGATATATGTTTTAAATAAAACAATTTTACAAGTCATTAATTATAAATCACTATAATTTTACAAAAAAATACTTTTTAGTAGATTATTGGTTGACTGCATGTAATTCATTGTAGGAAGATGGTCAGGCCACTAAGAAATTTACATTAAA
>NW_027105428.1:5670-6734 GCF_000696795.3 Halyomorpha halys | reverse complement strand
CTAATAGTCAAATAACATAAACTACTACTCCTGCGAAGATAAACCTTATAAACTAGTTTACGGTATATTCAATTAGCTTTTTTATGAGTGCTGGCAGATATCTATATCTATCAATAATAAAAAATGTTGGAACAACTAAAAAATTAACTGGAAGGTCACTGATTGACCGTAGATAATAATAAAAAATTAACGTTTTATGCATTTATTTTTAAAAATATCATGAGAACTATTACTTCTACAACATAAACGTCATAAAATACTTTTTTTTTTTTTTTGGCCAAGACTCCCATTGGAGTCCTATACTGCCTAACCATGGTTGGGGGTCAAAGTTCTTCATTTTGTGGGACCGCCACTCAATGAAAAAAGTCAACGTCCCAGGCTGGATTCGAACCGCCACCGCCAATAGACATCAAATTGGTAAGACTGTGTCTTAACCACTGAGCTACGGGCGGCCCTCATAAAATACTTAATATCATATTAAACTAGCTTTAATTTGAGTGGTAATAGACATCAGCACGTCTAATTATTACTGAGATATAGTTTTTCCAAAATTAATTAGAACTACTGATTTTTCATTGTGTGATGTTGCTTTTTAAAGAAGTATATCTTGGGAACTTATTGAACAAAAATAGGTCTATTAGGACTCATATTTTAATAAAATTACTATACTTTAAATTATGTTCTATTAGATTTTTAGTGTTGTAGGTAGTTTTAAAGATATGGCCACATGAAAGAAAAATTGTCAAAACTAGATTAATTTTTATTAATATATTCTTGTTTGAGAGTGGTTTAGTTTATTTAAAACCAAATTTGATCCTTTTTTTTTTTTTTATACTTTATTCTTTTCAAAACCTTCCAACGTTTCGACCCTCAGGTCATTTTCAAGGATACCTTTATTTTATAATTATGAATTAATAAATTCACTTACTACTTTCGGTATTTCATTATGAAATGTTGCTTTTTAAAAAAAGAGTATCTCGAGAATTATTGAATGTAAACAGTTCTATAAGGGCTCATATTTTAACAAATTTACACTACATTAAATGATGTTCTGTTAGGTTTTT
>NW_027105428.1:5159-5620 GCF_000696795.3 Halyomorpha halys | reverse complement strand
CTAGAGGCAACTTGATTAATTTTTTCTTTTTTTGGCTTATGAGATATCACAACTTAAGCAATGATAATGATTTGGCTTTCTAAAAGTAAAAAAAAATAATATTATTATTATTGGCATGACAGACCGCCGAGGTTCAAGGCCTAGCACGATGTACTTAGGAAATACATAGTGCATTTCATGACGAGGTTTTCATGGGGTGGATTCGTCACTCCCACGCCTATTTTTCTGAGTGCCATCCATTGGCTAATGGGCCTCACAAATGCCCGGGAGGAGGCTGTGAGTGAGTATTATATAATTATATGCTTGAAAAAATCCCGGATTGGGCCGGGGATTCGGACTCGCAACATTTGGGTTGGCAGACAGGTGCGGTTACTACGCTCCTACCGTCACTCCCTCCCCCCCAAAAAGATATATGTTTTAAATAAAACAATTTTACAAGTCATTAATTATAAATCACTATT
>NW_027105428.1:2679-3082 GCF_000696795.3 Halyomorpha halys | reverse complement strand
GGTTGTACTTTCAAATTCATTCATAATAGATTGATTTGAAACAATGTTAGCCAAACAAAAATTATCAATATTTCAATAATGAGATGTGGTTAATTATTTCAAATGGAATAATTAATCAAAGAATAAGGTCCCTTGTCCGTACATAGCTTTTGATTTTAGATCCGTCTCTATCCTATCAAACCTGTCTGAACCTCTCGAAAGATTAGTTCACTCTCAACTCACCTCAGTCCTTGAACAAAATATTGTCCTTAATTCTTTCCAATCAGGTTATTCCACACAATCGGCTCTGCTAAAAATTACCCGAGACTTCTGTTCCTCTATAGACCAACAGAAAAACTCAATCATTGTCGTTATCGGATTTGCATAATCCGAAATTTGCAGCTCCTTTTCTAATTTGTATAAA
>NW_027105428.1:0-262 GCF_000696795.3 Halyomorpha halys | reverse complement strand
GTTGGCCGAAACGTTGAATATTAAAAATATTAATAAAAAGAATTTTTATCGTTTTTAAACTTTTTTTAAATATATAAGATAATTTGGGTTTAAATTAAGAACTTTAATACCAAATGGATAATAGAATTATATTTAACTTCTATAATATAAAAAGACTCTTAATCTCAGGGCGTATTGTTGCTAGGCAATCAGAATACAAACACTTACAATAATTTCTCTTAATTAAATTAATATCTATATTATACATGAATCTATTTTTGTG
>NW_027105427.1:0-3101 GCF_000696795.3 Halyomorpha halys | reverse complement strand
TTATTTATTATTATTTTATTTTTATTTCTTTCATTTATATATTTATTTCCATTCTTATTTTATTTGAGTAAGAATGTAATCATTCATCACTATTACCTATTCCTCACAACGGTGTGGCAAATTGTAATATCTATTAATTAAATAAAGTTTAAAAAAAAATCTTGAAATTGAACCGTCCTAAAAATAGTTGTTAAAGTGTCAGAGATTATTTTACAAAATAAATTCTAAAGGAACTTTCTAAATTCCGAAGGAAAACTATAGAAAAATTGTGCACACGTTTTAGGAAAAGATATTACGTAGCCCGTTTTCAATACCTCGCGGGTATAAAGAAGGTTAAAATAGTTTTCATGATAAAAAAAAAAATCCGAAAAGAAATATTGGTTTATTTTTTAAAAATTAGAATTAATAAAATTGGTTAACTACGCAAGTTGGAAGTTTAGTGATATGTGTAATTAAAACAATAATAAATATGAAGTGTAATTTTATTACCATTGTATTGCTGTCTTGTAGCCCAGATGTGATAGAAAATTTTTAAAAATAAATTCTTAATGGACTTTCTAAACATGACAACGTGGAGACAAATTTTGTAAACGAATTGCATATATTTTAGGGGAAAATCTATCTAAGTTGCAACCGGGTGTGTTGTCCTTACTTTATTTCGTGAAAAAAAGAATTATTTTGTTAAACAAAATAGTAATGCCCTAAAAAAAAAAAAAAAAAAATGAACTTTAGATATTGGTAATTTGTCAACAAAATTTAGAAAAAAACAACACGAAATATGGCCTTTGGTAGGGACACCTGCAAAAACAATTTCATAAAAAATAGTAATAGCATTTCACGAAAAAGTAAAAAATACACGTTTTTACAATTCAAAAAACGGGTTACACAATAAGGACCTTATCATTTTGATAATTCGTGGGTCCTCTAAAAAGATTTAACTACAAACTCTAATAAAACGAATTTTACTATAATCCTTTACAAAGGCCCTTCTCATTAAAACTGAAGATATATTAATTTCATCAAGTGTGACATTTTTTTATAACCCCTAAAAATTTTGAAGAAATGTCAGAACCTTTGTAAGGGGACTTCTTCAATTATGCAGTAAGTAGAATACCCGGTAATATATAACGTTTGTGTTCACTTAACCTCCGTTCACGTAACCTCTGTTCACTTAAACGTACTAATGTAAGATTAGAAAACCAAAATAACAAGTAAACATGAGGAAAATCCCTGTATTTTATACTCAAATTATTAATAATGTCTTACTTGACCGTGTCCTAATACACCTCAATCCAAGAAACTCAGTGGTCATTGTATCCCCAATGTGAAATCAATGGTGATGAACGATATACTGGATGATGACATTCAATCCGATGACAAGAAAAAGAGTCATCTGATGTATCCAGTGGTTCCATCAAATAGATGAGGAGAAAGGTGAAGTCTTATAAGTGAAGGAGATAGCGAATGGAAGGAATGTTCAGAGCAATAACGTTACTGAATATTTCCTCTTAGTAAAGGTTCTTAAGAACTCCAGGAATTTATAAATATAAGTAATGTAAATTTATAAAATCGATAGAAACAGTAATTTACAGTAAATACTCTATATTATGACTTGAAAAGAAATTCAAGAAATATGACTAAAGCCATAACAAAATAAATGCTGATAAAAACCTTATTAATAATGTTTATAAATATCTAGGAGTAAGGCTAATATAATCTTAAACAAAAGCTCACAATACTTTGCTATGTGCACTCAGTATGGACAACACATCGAAATTATTGTAAATAATTTAAAAAATTGTTGGAATATTATTAGGGAAAGATACATTTAGTAGTAATTTTTTAAAAAGTTATTTAAGATAAGATTAGATAATCTCAAGTCATTGTTAAAGAGTATATTGTAGTTACGGCTGAAATTCTCATGGAATTCAATTGTGGAGATGCTCGGGGGGAGCGATTAGCAAATTAGATAGCAAAACAAAAAATTATTTATTCGTGCCGACGTTTCGACCTGAATTTGAGGTCTTCATCAGGGAGTAATAGACAGAGGTTCTGGCTGTTTTTTAACCACTCTAAATTAGTCCATATATGCTCATAAGTTGTTATAATCTTAAAAATATTTATTTACATGTTAATTGTAAAGGGTTGGCTTTAGGAAGGTGGTGCACAAATGCAGCAAACTCGAGGAAAGAGAAGTAAACTATACTGATTTTCAAGCATCTTCAAATTCATCGAAAATATAGTCCTCTACGTGGTAAAACTGAAAATCGTACATATATTGAAGTAAAAATTAAATAAAAACGAAAAAGCAAAGGATTACTGTTATATTTAGGTGTTAACACTATGAAAAGAAACTTTTGTTTAAATATGAAAAATAAACGTCAAGTTAATTTTAATAGAGAGCCAAGGAAACCTTAAAAGATTGAGTTTTGGAGAAAGGAGTTTGAAGAGGTTAACCTGTCAGAAATAGTGAAGCCCAAAATGTGGGCCGTAAGATGGACCAGAGGCGTGGTAGAGGACTAGTGGGAGAGTCAATCACTCTCTGCCTATTCATTCAATGGCGGGCATTCCTATTAACCTCAACGTAAGCCCAGCCTCCCCTTTTAACTTCACTACTTCAGCAGTAGAGTAGTGTGGTTAGGGGTGACACCCCTATGGATTGAGAGATAAGGAAAATTCAAAGCTTAGTTTTCTTAATCTTTGTCTTTTTTAAAATAAAAAAAATTGTTCTTGTTAATATTTTATAAAACTAATCTCGTACAAAAAGTAACGCCAAGTGTCATAAATAAATAAATAAATAATTTATAATCTTAAATTTTCTTGAGACTGGTAATTTTTTAATAAATAATTCAAACACTATCCTTTATAGTCTCAAAACTTTATTATTTCTTTTATACGTCCAACGTTTCGGCCAATCCGGCCATCTTCAGGGACAATCTACTCAATACCACTTTGAAAACATATAATTTAAACCACTCTAAAAACTTCATTCAGGCTATTCTGGCCAGGTCAAAACATTAATATCTTATTAGTCAATTATCCATTTAAACACAGTCAATTTTATTTATCTGCAGACACTATCAATAAACTTTTATCACAAC
>NW_027105426.1:3878-4439 GCF_000696795.3 Halyomorpha halys | reverse complement strand
GTGGATCATTGGCCACCCAAACCTATCTTGGGCTACTGCTTTCCAGTTTTCTGCATATAGCTTTTTCACATCTTTGTTGATTCTATCTATCCATCTGGTTTTTGGCCTCCCACGTGGTCTCTTGTCAGCTATATTGGCATTCATTGTTGTGTAGAGGAGTCCTGATGGATTGCTTTTAGCCACTTGTACAGCCCATCTTAATCTCCTTGCCTTCATATCATTAGATATTGACTGACCAGTCTCTGCAAGCAGTTCACTGTCAGTTCTTCTCCTTCATTTTGTAAGGCACTAATCCCAGATCGCTCCTGTAATTTTACACAGGACTTTCCGTTTAAATGTCTCAATTAAGCTTTCTAAGGTACATGCTAGAGCCCAGGTCTCGCAGCCGAATATCAGATCTGGCTTTATCATAGCAATGTACTTTTTTTGTGTTATGATCTCTTGTGAGATTGTGACATGTCGTACACCACGCCGCTTTTTAAATATTACTCGATTAAACTATCTTAAAGTCTTCCCATTTTAAGCTAATATTTCAAAAGTGATATAGGATCGTCGCTCTCC
>NW_027105426.1:3439-3686 GCF_000696795.3 Halyomorpha halys | reverse complement strand
AAGTGGTCATTATTATCTGTTCGGTATTATTCTTATTGAAAGAGTATGACATAGCTTAAATACTCAATATAAAAAAAAAATTTAAGTTCCTTTTATTATGTTTATATGAAATAATCAACCAGCTCTCATTGTTAGTAGTAATATAAAATGGATATGAACTATGAAAGATTTTGATAATTAACTAAAGAAAAAGACAGTTTTCATTCAACTGCTTAAAAAGGTCTGGAAGATCGGAAATAGCCGTAAG